>NC_056748.1:1087676490-1087749744 GCF_019279795.1 Protopterus annectens
AAAGCTGCAATCATGTCTACTTTAGTCAGGTTTGCATGCACCAGTCCTTTAGCCTGGCATATCTCAGCCAACTGGCTCCTTGTCAGCTCACCATACTCCTCTGCTGACATGCTTGCCTGCTCTCCCTGACTAACTAAGTTAACAAAAGAAATAAAACAATTGTGATCTGAACTCTGAATGTTCACTGCATGGCTGATTTAGAGTACAAAAACACTTTCAGTAATCACAGTACACAAGCTACAAGAATTCACTATCCACACCACTACAAGACAATTAATATGTGATGTGGCTAACTCACCACTATCAAACAATTAACATTTGATGTGGATATCCCACCACTGCCAAACAATTAATATGTGACGCCCGTGCACTAGCCGAGTAATCAAGGAGTCTCAATCCTCACCACTAGCACCAGTGAGAGGCGTCCACATTGGGAGGATAACAAGTACACACACAGTAAAGTACAATTTCCCTTAAGAGCACACAGAGATCACAGTCAGTCTGGGGATGGTTTCTCCCCTTCTCTCCAGATTCCCAATAAGACTCCCCACTGGCACAGCTATAAGGTACATATTTCAGCCGAGTGGTCAACCCAAAACTTCCAGCACCCTCTCTGCCCAACCAGTGCTTCGTGTCCCTGCCCAAGTACCTGACATGCACACACACTTTGAGATATGAATTATATACAAACACACAGACAATCCTGGGGAAGACTGTCACAGGTTCTTCAGCTATGCCACCTCCTGCCCAGACTATAAGGTAGAAATCATTGCACCAACCATGACTTATCAGCTACTATAAGGCCCTTCCCAAAGGGTGACCAATTCCACTGTGTGCTATTACTGTTATCCAGATAGTAAGTGTAATTCAGGGTTAACGCTATTGGAGTGGCGTATACAGTATCACCAAATACATGCAAGTACTCTGAGAGCTTCAATTACATCTACACAAAACAGCCACAGTTGAAAGGTTTAAAAATATTTAATAATAAATAATAAAAACACAATACAATTCTCATCAATTCAACACAGTGCTAACAGAGAGTTCAGAAATCACAGGAAAATACTTTAAAACAATACTGTAGGACAGTCTGGAATAAATATAGAAAACAGCTAGACTGGGCCGCCCAGAAAACAGCTAGACTAATCTGGCTATATTTCTATCTATCTCTAAGAGAAACTATGTTCTAAATTCTACTTACAAGGCAAAGTGCTGGTGAGTTGTCAGCTTCAGAAGAAAATACAAAATCTTTCTCTCTGAGAAAGTCTTAAATTGATAATACACATTACTCCTGAGTCAACATAATTCTTAACACTTCTCCTTAAGTTTCCCAGGCTCACATAACTTAAAGTTTTAACATTATATTTTGTAATGTACACCTGCCAGGAATCCACAGCAATAAAAGGCACTTTACATGTAAAACCTAGTAATTATCTCTGTCTTAGAACATTACAAAGAATTTCTTAGCCCAGACATCCTGTGTCCTAGCTTGAGATCAAACAGTCATAAAATGCTTTACTCATCAGCAGGGTGCACTGTGGTTACATTTTCAAAGCTCAACACATAGCACAGTTTTCTTTACATTTGTAAAACACAAGCCTGTGGATGATTTTAATATTTACAATGACATAGAATTATTTACAAAATTCTATCTAGCTAGGCTGGCAGCCTTCACATTGGGCACCTTCTTTCAACATTCATTCACAGCATGAGATTAGTATGGAAAACAAGTTAAAGGTGTTGTAACCTGATTCTGTTGGGATGACAGAAAGGGAGGAAGGTACTGTGAGTGTGTCTAAATCTATAGGGTGTAGAGTCAGTCCAGTCCAAGAAAGAGAAAAAGCATTTACTGAAAAAAACACAGGGAAATTTGAAAAAAAAAATGAAGGAGGCATGACAGGTGCTCATTCTTAATGAAACAGCTTGAAAAGCATTAATTGCATATCATGTAAAAACAAGTAGATTTTTGGAGTTTTTTGTATCATATTCACTTATCTCAGATTGACAAGGACATTGGAGGTTTAATGAGGGAAGAAATGTTTGTGTTTGGACTGAACTTGTTCAGTGGGTAGTTATTTTTACATGAAAAGGTGCAGACTTTACAGTGAGAGATTATGGAGTGGTCTTCTTGGCAGGGCTTTTATTCTGGATGTATTCTGGCCAGGGACACACCTTAAACTGTGTGATGTGCATACTCCAACTACTGATAGTAAGAAAGTTGAAACTTTTCAAGCCTTAGAAAGCCATTTTACGGTGAATGTTATGTTTTATGTTGATGGTGTTAAGAGTTCCTTAGTTTCTAGAGATCAATCTAGAGTAGATAGAAGTTGCAAAGTGTTGCTTGGCCTTCTGATAAATAGGAGAGAATACTTTGCTACTAAATTTGACCATTTCTGTGTTCTGAGTTATTGATCACTGTGGTTAGAATTCTTAGGTAGACTTTTCTGATCATAAGGCCTTATTTCTGAAGATGGTAGGGGTGTGGAGATGACCACCACAAAGTGGCAATGCTTTATTTTAACAGGAACCAGTTTCATGCAGAGGAAGGGTATACAGGAACAGCTACTAATGAGACATTTTTACATTACTTGGAAATCTTGGTGTAAAAGGAAACTCAAAGCTGACTGATGCTCAGAGAATGGGGACAATTAATGTGACTGTGTACCTGTTTTGCATAAGCCTTTGGAAAGGAATAGCATGAATTACTATAAAATAGAGAAGCTGTACTAACTCAAAATATATAGAAAATGAAAGTCTGCCTTAGAAAGCAAAATGTTATAATAAGTAGCAGAAAAAGGAAGAGAATAACCCTTTGTTGGGGAAACACACACAGGCAAACTATATGGAAGTTTTATGTGATAACCAAAGGAGCCATGAGAAATTAGAGGACAAGATGAAGAAGGTGGATCTTAACTTGAAACATTTAAATAAAGGGAAATATGTGGAAGTCAAGGGCTATTGAGGAGTTAAACATCTGAAGAAGAGTGATATTCAGATTTTAAATGCCAGTATCAAGTTATTTTATTTATTTATTTTATTTTACATTTGTTTACTGGGAAAGTCCGACTGGACACAGGTCCATTTTCCGTGGAGGCCCGGGGAGAAAAGCTCCACAATACAAAACAGTCCATGAGAGAAAAAATAGAGTGTACATATAGCATTCATACACATTGTGTTAGAGATTAACAATTCTTACAGTAGACAATCATTGAGGTACATAATAAACTTCAGTATTTGTATTTTTTTTTTACATTTATAAGTTATGTCAGGTAAATATCAACGGGTTCACGATTATTGGAAATAAAAAAGTATTTTGATGTGAGTTAAAAATGAGGGAGCCCCTGGATTAGAGGGGCTTTCATTTGCATTTTATAAAACTTTTGATGATGATCATTTAAATATTCTGTGTAAGGCATTTCGAAACTGGTGAAAAATAAGAAGGAGGAGTAATGAGAGAGAAGTCTTTTGGCTTTTCCCAGTTAGGGGTTGCCACAGCAGAACTCCGGTCCGCTCATGATTGGCAGTGGATTTTATGGTGCATAGTTGCCAGACAAATGCCCAACCTTCAACGAAGGCATGCCCATTCACGCTCACACCTACCTGCATGTCTTTAACATCACTTGACTGCGGGGAGGACATGCAAGTGTTATTAAATTCAGATTTTGCAGCTGAAACTGAGTACTCATTTAGAAACTGTAGTTGAAGATAAAATTGACGACCTTGCTAAACCAAAGAGTATACAGGAATTGTTACTGTTGTTAAGGGAAATTTCTGAAATAATAAGTACAGAAAAGGTAAGGCATACCATTTGAGATGATATAGCTAAGGCACTGACAGTTTAGCTCACAAACGAATGGTAAGCATAAAGAATATCATTTTGGAGGGACTTTTTTAGGTTTTATAAATTAATACATTTTTAGACCTTGTGTGAATGGTTTTCTTGGAAGACTCATTCATAGTTATAATGGGATGAAAAAAGAAGTTATGTACTCACCATAACGTTCCATCTGAGTAGTTATACTTCACTTTCTGCAACCTGTGGGTATTCGGATCCATATCGGATCCGAGCTGGCAATTTTTTCCAAGCAACTCCTTCAAGCTCCAAGCTCCTCTCCTTACCCATAATCCCTCACATCTCCTACCTTCCCTCAGATCGAGTTTACCACTTTCCAAACTATCAGCAACTCAATAACATCAGAAACCTAGAACAGGTTCAGGGGAAGGAGGGCGGGACGGTTGCAGAAAATGAAATATAACTACTCAGATAAAACGTTATGGTGAGTACATAACTTCTTTATCTGAAGTAGTTAACTTTATTTATCTGCAACCTGTGGGACAGAGTCCCCAGCTACCAAAAACTCCTGGGAGGCCATCATGGAAGTATATTCCTGAGCACCGCAGAGCCAAAGGATGCTCTCCCTCTAGAGATCAAATCAAACTTATAATGAGAAATAAATGTATGTGACCTTGCCTAGGTCTCTGCACAGATATCATCCAGTGAAACCCTAGACCAAAAAGCAGCAGAAGTTGCCATAGATCTGGTAGAATGAGCTTTAACAGAACCAGGCAGGGACAGACATTTGCAGTATACATTGTGTAATCCATCTAGCTAAGAAGACCTTGGATATGGCTTTGCCCAAAAAGGGCCTAGAAAAGGACACGAATAGCTGGTCAGACTTACGAAAAGGTTTAGTTCTATGTAAATAGAAACTAAGCTGTCTATGAACATCTAGCAAATGCAGTTTATATTCACCCTTGTTCTGAAAATTTGGAAAGAAAACAGGCAGGTTAATCGTCTGATTAATATTTGATTCAGAGGCAACTTTCGGTAAGAAGGAAGGGTTTGTGCGGAGCGAGACCCTATCTTTATGAAAGATCAAGTAAGGGGGCATGGCAGACAAAGCTTGAATCTCAGAAACTCTCCTGGCTGAAGTAATGGCCACTAGGAAAGCTGTCTTCCAGGGTAAGAATTTCAAATCTACTGACGCTGCTGGTTCGAAGGGGGGTAGCAACTAACACTTGCAGAACTAGGGTAAGGTCCCAAGGAGGGACTGAGTCCTTAACTGTAGGGCGTAAAAGAAAGGTGCCTTTCAGAAAAGCTTTACACAGTCTCAAAGAGGCCAGAGTATTCATATTTTGGCCAACATGAAAATTAGAGCTGGCCGCCAGTTGCACTTTTATAGTGGAGGAACTAGCCCCTTGTTGGAAAATATTGGACAAAAACTCCAACACTGCCAGAATCGGGGCTGTAAAGGGATCTAGGTTCCTCTAAGAAGCCCAAATAGAGAAGCATTTCCATTTGCTGTGATAAACCTTCCTAGTGGAAGCTTTGTGGGATGCCACCAGAATAGTCTTTACTGAAGATGACAGACCGGGAGTCCTAGCAATCAGGGGAACTGGAGCAACCAAGCCATCAGCTTGAGGCTGTCCAGGTTGGGAGGACTGATGCCCGAGGGATGAGAGATGAGATCCAGGCAAGGATCCAGAATCTGAGGAGGCGTTAGAACATGAGACAAGAGGAAGGGGAGCCACACCTGATGAGGCCAGAACGGGGCAATGAGGATCACTCTGCACCACAGTTGGCAAGCTTTCTGAAGAAACTTCAGAATGAGAGGTAATGGGTGGTAAGCATACAGTAACCCGGGAAGCCAAGCATAGATGAGAGCATCTCTGGGGAAGTCCCCTGGTGAGGGGATCAGAGCAAAGAACTCTCTGCACTTTGCATTGGAAGGAGATGCGAAGAGATTGCCGCAAAGCTGACCCCATGCAAGGAAGATCTCCTCCGCTATCGATTGTTTCAGAGACCATGTGTATGGCATTAGAATAGCCCGACTCAGTCTGCCTGCTAAAATGTTGGAGTGCCCCGCGATGTGCATTGCAATCAGAAACCGACTGGTGGAGATCGCCCACTCCCACACTCTCATAGCCTTATGACAGAGAGGGTAAGATCTGGTTCCTCCTTGTTTGTTGATGTAACAGACATGTTGTCTGACTGAACTGCAGTCATTCCCAGGGGAAGAACAGCGTGAAAGGCTTGCAACGCTAAAAGCACTGCCCTCATCTCCAGACCATTGATATGCAATCTGGTCTCTGTCTGGGACCAAGTGCCTTGGACCGTCCTCCCAAAATAGTGCCCCCCCTGAGCTGGGAGACATCCATGGTCACTGTGGCTTGGGCTGTGGGTGCCATGAATGGTCGCCCTGCCAAGATTTTTGGCGAGTGGAGCCACCAGAAAAGAGATATCTTGCAGGCTCTGCTGATTTGAATTGGATAGTCAATGGGGAGGTCTAGCCAAGACCACTGTACTGCCAGGGTCATCTGAAGCACCTGCATGTGAAAGCATGCACAGGGAAGGATTGAGATTGCTGCAGCCATGGAGCCTAGGGCTTGCAAAACATTGCTCGCCACTGGCAGCCTGGGGCCAAGGATCACTGATACATGGGTCTGTAGGGTCTGGACCCTGTCTCGAGTTAGAAAGACTTTCAATTGTAGAGTGTCCAGCCATGCCCCTATAAATTCCAAGGTCTGTGTCGGGTTCAAGCAAGACTTGGAGATGTTGATGGTAATCCCTAGGTTGGCTGCAAGATGCAGGAAGGAGTCTCTGGCCATGCAAAGATGACACTTGGTGGCAGCAGAGAGGAGCCAATCATCTAGGTAAGGAAATACCTGAATTCCCTGAAGCCTCAGGTGAGCCACTATGACTGCCATAACCTTGGTGAACACCCTGGGGGCTGTGGTGAGACCAAAGGGTAGGGCTCTGAACTGGAGATGATTGGCTCCCAGCTGGAAGCAAAGGAATCTCCTGGAGCATCTGCGAATTTTGATATGGTAGTAAGCATCCTGGAGGTCCATCGAGCACATCCAGTCGCATTCTCAGAGGTAAGGCAGAATGGACTGCAAGGTGACTATCCAGAATTTCTGTTTGGCTACAGTCAGGTTCAGGGATGACAGGTCCAATATGGACCTGAGGTCCCCCATAATTTTTGGCACTAAAAAGAACCTGGAGTAAACGCCTAATCTGGACTGATCTGGGGACCTGTTCGATGGCTCGATTGCGAAGCAGCTTTGAAATTTCTTGCGCTGCCACCTCCCTTTGAGCAGGTGGAACAACCGGGAGGCACTCTGGTTGGATGGGTGGGGCAACAAACAAGATGGAGTAGCCTCTGGATATTATTTGGAGCACCCAACGGTCCACCGTAATGGACTCCCAAGCCATTGGGTGCAATGACAATCTTCCCCCTGACTGTCTCCAGAGTAGGACAGTTGGGCAACCCCTCAGGGTTGCTGCGTGGGTCTGTCTGAGAAGGTCTCCCTAGACCCAAAGTTCCTCGGCCCCCCCCTCTGCCTCTGGGATGGTGTCTGTCTTGTCCCCCTCTGCCTCTAGGGGACGAGTTGTCCTGAGAGTCCTGGGAAAACTGAGATTTTCTGAACCACATCTTCTTTTGCCCTCCCTGATTCCTAGAAAAGGATCTTTGAGGGCTAGAGAAGTGGGCTCCAATGGCAGACAGAGTCTTCCCATCCTTCTCACTCTGGACCAGGGTGTCACGTATTGTCTTCCCAAACAGGAAAAAACCATCAAAGGGAGCATTTCTGAATGACGCCTTGAAGGGGGTCCGTGAATTGACATAGTCTGAGCCAACTGTGTCACCTCATAGCTACATAGGTCCCAGCTGCCCTAGCCGCTCCTTCTGTTGCATGGGAAAGCAGATGCATGTATGTGTTTGATACAGATTTGAGAGTTGACATTTTTGCTGAGAACAGCCGCTTGTCCTCTGGCGACAAAGACTCTGGGGGTGACACAGCGAATTCTGTCGCTAGGTCTTGCTGAAGTCATATGACTTGTGCCAAATAATTCAGTGCTCGAATCGAAAATGTCACTGAAGAAAAAAAATTGCTTCCCAAATCAATCCACTGCCCTAGACTCCTTGTCCGGAGGGCGGACCAAAGAACTTTCCTGTGCCAGTTATCTCTTGGTGGCAGCTGCAACCACCATAGCATCCACCAGGGATCCCTTGTACCAGACATGTCCGTCTGAGGGAGGAGAGAGGATCTTGTCCGGGTGCTTAGGTATTGGCTGTATGGTGTCAGGCTCCTTCCATGCCCACGTGGTAATGAGATCCACTAAGGGATCCGCAGGAGGAGGGGACACCCAGGATGTAGATGGGCCCATGCCAAAGGCCTCCAGGAATACTGACTCAACCATAGAGGGTTTTGGGGCTGACCAACCTCTCCTCTGGTGGAGGATCTCCATGATGTCTCCAAAGGAGACATCCTTGGGAGGTGACCTGGGGGAACCCTCACCTTCATCTAAGTCAGTATCTTCTGTGAGGGACTTGGGGGAGTCCATGTGCCTCCTTTTACACCAGTGCTTATGGGGACGCTCTTCAGTGGTACTCTCTGAAGAGGGCTTGTAAGTCATGAGGGTTTCCCTGAAGGGATCCACCTGGGGGTCCTCTAGCATGGGCTGTCCCTGGGATAAGCTGATGGGAGTCATGTCCAAATCCACGGGAGCCTGGGCGGAGTCCAAGGCAACAGGCTGAGGTCTCAATTCTTGGGAGAGAACCCTCTCCACCATGTTGAACTCCTATGGAGAGCGCACCTCCTTAGCAACCAACAAGGAGGAAGCTCTCTTCGGCACCACCATGAGGATTGGGGCTGAGGCTGAGGTAGCTGGGGTTCTGAAGGAATGGCTCAGATCCGACAACATTGGAGCCAAAAACACCTCCATTCTCTCGGATCCAACTCCCCATTCTCGGCCCCGAGAGTTGCTCGGATCTAAGCAGGTCTGATCCGAGGAACTCTAGGTAATCACTGGCATCAAGGTTGGAGGAACCGATGGTGCTGAACCCCCAGCTCCAAAGATCCTTGGATCCATAAACCCCGAAACTGCAGGTTGGATCAGGGAAGGAGAGATTGGATGAAAGAAGGGCATGGAGGTCCCCTCTCCAGTTGGGGAGGGGCCTGGTAAGACCCCCATTTGGATTTTGGTCTAAATGAACCTCCGCATCATTCTGTCCATATCTAGCTCTGACAAACTCCGAGTTGAACGTGAGGGGGCGACCGACTCGGATCTGGCTGGTCGGTGCAATGACCTCGATGAAGGCCTCAGGTCCGAGATCTCAGTCAGCTCCGGGGAGAACCTCGGGGAGTGGAGCTGAGGAGAGGTAGTTCTAATTACTTTGGTAGGTGGGCTAGGGAAGGGCTCCTGCTCTGGAAACTGCTTGCGGTGCCTATCCCCTCTCTTGCCCTTGTCCCTCTTTTTCTTTTCTTTGCTTTTAGTCCCCACTTCAGTAGGCTTAGTGGGAGGTTGAGTCCCAACTTGAGGGGGGGGGGGTGATCAGCTACTGGAGCTGAGGTCGAGGTTGCTGTGTCCAAGACAGAAACTGGTAGAAGGCCCTTAGCTACCAGCCTTGCCTTTCTTTTCTTTAAGGCCCTAGGTTGAACCCTGCACACACGCTACAAAGTAAAGCCAAATGGGGAACACCCAGACAAACAGCACACAGAGTGTGGCCATCAGCCGGTGAAAGCTTGTGGCCACACTCTGTGCATTTTTTAAAGGTCATTTTGGCTGCTCAGCCATAACAAAAACCCACTCAGCCAAAGCTTAAACCAAAACTATCACACACACACTAAGGTTGGGTTAGGCCTACTACACTACCTTACTGACTTTTTTTTTTTAAAGAAAAAAAAAACGACGAACAGCGAAGGGGAGGAAAGGGTTTATAAATGGCCACACACACTCACTAAATATACCAGAAAAAACTTCCACTTACTATACCCAACTTGGAGCTAAAAAGACCACGATGCATACACATGAAGCGACAAAAGAGGTCTGGGGGAAGGTAGAAGATGTGAGGGATTATGGGTAAGGGGAGGAGCTTGGAGCAGATGCTTGGAAAAAGTTGCTGGCTCGGATCTGATATGGATCCGAATACCCACAGGTTGCAGATAAATGAAGTTAACTACTTTAGATCAACAGTTAAGACTTTTACTGTTTGTCCCAGCTATGAATACATTGATTATAGGTTCATAGATGATTACTAAATGAAGATCCCTAGGGCAACAATTCTTTTTACTTATTACTAGATGCATTTAGTAATCTGTCTGCCAAAGTATGTCAAATCATGGTGCCAAAACTATCCGCTGAACAGAATCTTTACATTAGTGCTAGGTCAATCACAGACACTGGCACTGTTCATAAGTTAATAGGTAGGTACTAGGCTATTGGCCCTAGGGCCTATATAAGCCTAGCCAAAAAGGTACTCTGGCTTTTGCCACACAAGAAAATTATTTTCCTGTGCCCCTGTCGAGCAGAGCCACAGAAGTGATCCCCGGGGTGAATTTCCTATCTCCCATCAAATCATCAAAATTTTTCTTGAAGAGTGCTAATGAGGAGCTTTGTTTGATATAGATAGGTAGTTTGTTCTAGAGTATGGGAAGTCTCTGGGACAGGAATCTATCCCTCCATCATGTTCTGTTTATTGTGGTGACAAGGTTTAGGTCCCTAGAGTGTGTAGCTCAAAGGGATTGGGATTTCTTTAAGTAGAGCATGTCCAACAGCTCTGGGTTTGACATAGCTTTATATGTTAGGCAGAGATCACCTCGGAGTAGGCGATATGTGACGGAGTAAAGCTGGAGTTTTTTTGAGATGGTCTGCATAGGGCATCTGTTCGAGGCCAGTAATCATTCTCTTTGTGAGGTACAAAACGTATGCCACAAATATCTGTCCTTGGTCCTGTCCTTTTCTCATTTTTCTTTAATAGATTCCTCTGGGATCTGGAACACATCATCACACTCTGTTCTTGTGATAGTAATATAATCCATATACAGGGGATCTAGTAAACATCATCACACTCTGTTCTTGTGATAGTAATATGATCTGTATATAGGGGATCTTGCACACATCATCACACTCTGTTCTTGTGATAGTAATATAATCTGTATATAGGGTATCTGGCACACATCATCACACTCTGTTCTTGTAACAGTAATATAATCCGTATACAGGGGATCTGGCACACATCATCACACTCAGCTCTTGTGATAGTAATATGATCTGTATACAGGGGATCTTGCACACATCATCACACTCTGTTCTTGTGATAGTAATATAATCCGTATACAGACAAAAGTAATGCAACATTAAATAATGAATTATAGGAAGACTTTGCAATTATTTGGAAGTAGCTTTTCAATAACAAGATTGCAATTAACCCATAAAAGTCTACTGTTGTGTTTTGTGGTACAATAAAAAATACAACCCCCCTTTGTTATTAAGGACTTTTTTAGTAACTTTGTACTCTGTATCCTACACCAAAAATATCTTGGTGTGGAAATAGACCAAAACCTTTCCTTCAGTGTATGTGTTGAGCTCCAATCAGACAAAGTATTGAATAAACTAAAAATGTCATATAAAGTAGCACCCCTTCTCAGCACTGAAGCAAGAAGGGCTATTGTCCAAGTACCCAGAATGAAGTTTGTGCTGCATGTCATAACTCTTTCACTCTTCAGGCAGTACTAATTTATCAGAAATTACTGAAAAGAACATTTTTGTGTTTATGCATTTATATGAGCCTGGTAAGTTTCACTGTTTAAATAAACCCAAGTGGTTATCAATTACAGCCAGAATAAACTTTCTGTTAAATGCAGTAACTTCTAAAGTACTGAATGAACAATCTTGTCCTTCTATTAAAACAATACCCTCCTCATGAGTCATAATACTGTGACTTAAGAAGTTACGATACTGCACAGTTGGTAAGACCTAACTTTAACAAAGGCCACAAAGAAAGAGCCTTAAAATAGTCCTTGCCTCACAGAATAAAATGCCTAATGGAGTAAAACCTCTCAATAGTGTAATACTATTTAGAAAGAAACTTGAAGCCTATTTGGCAAATGAGATAAAGTATGATTGCTTAAGAAATACACATTCTAGTTACAGAGATTTACATTCTAGTCAATGCTTACTTAGTTTAATATGAGTGTTGTGCTACATATAAGCCGATATACTTCTGTGGTTAACATTACAACAGCTATTCTTCCTATTGACAGTACTAACACACACTGCATATTAAGTTGACACTACTAACATGCACTGCAAATTAAGTTGACACTATTAACACACTGCATATTAAGTTGGCACTACTAACACACACTGCATATTAAGTTGACATTAACACGCACTGCATATTAAGTTGACACTACTAACATACTCTGCATAGTAAGCTGACACCACTAACACACTCTGCATATTAAGTTGACACTACTAACACTCACTGCATATTAGGTCGACACCACGAACATGCACTGCATATTAAGTTGACACTACTAACACACTCTGCATATTAAGTTGACACCATTAGCACAGTGCATATTAAGTTGACACTACTAACATGCACTGCATATTATGTTGACACTACTAACACAGACTGCATATTAAGTTGACACCACTAACACACTCTGCATATTAAGTTGACACTGCTAACACACTCTGCATATTAAGTTGACACTGCTAACACACTCTGCATATTAAGCTGACACCACTAACACACTCTGCATATTAAGTTGACACAACTGACACACACTGCATATTAAGTTGACACTACTAACACACTCTGCATATTAAGTTGACGCCACTAATATACATTACATATTAAGTTGACACAAGTTACATACTCTGCATATTAAGTTGACACTACTAACACACACTGCATATTAAGTTGACACTACTAACACACTCTGTATATTAAGATGACACTACTAACACACACTGCATATTAAGTTGAAAATCCAAATAAATTGAATCCGGACAGGCGATTGAAGAAAAAGTATTTAATGAATGCGAGTACAAGCTAAAACCAATTAATAACACAAAATAGCAAAGAGTAAGTGCTTTAGTTTGTGCTAATGACAAGCTTCCTCTGACAATTACACATCATTTCCTTCCAGTTTAAAATGTTGAATGAAAGTCAAATCACTTCTCTCATTTGCCCATCTCCCTGTGAGTCATAATGACATAACTACATAGCAACACACCTTCAAAGCACGAATACTATATTAATGTATACTTGCAAATGTGCTTAAAAAGTGTTTACATAAGAAATATACATTGTAACACAATACTAAACTTACCAATTAACGTTCTAAAACCTTTAATTTCAGAACACTACCTAAAGATAACATACCATTTAAACCTGGCCAAGAATGTGCACATAAACGGATTTGCCATCTCAATTCCATCTTTTCAAGAATTAATTGCCATGCACCTCCCCTATATCACTTTCCAGAATGTCTAATATTAAAAATTTAAAAGAATGTGCACCATTTAAAGAGATGTGTTTCGCCAATGCGTTTGTTTCTATGTTGTCTCTAATAGCTCTGATATGCTCTGGAACAACGAAAAAACAGCAACGAACTCAAAAAACACCAAAATACCATGACAGAGGAACCAAGCAGTAAAATAAAATGTGAAGTGTTTAATTAACATCCACTTTTCGTTCAAAAATCACTGAACTTCTTCAGGCCGACATCAAACAACAAAGAAATAACAAAACATTTTATACTTTTTTATACTTAATTAAAACATCACATAATGCATTAAAAAGGACCAAACAGCTATCAGTAAGCACTTAACATCACTGGAGGGGAGTGTTCTAAGAAACCCTTAAAGTACTACTACATACAAGAATGTCAAAAACTTGTTTGTATAAATAGTAAAATACTGAAAATAGACAACTCTGTAAAACTAACACTGCAAAGAAATGTTAGCATGTCAAATCGCTAAAAATGAATAATGATGAAACCAAAAACAAAAAAATAAACATAAAAATAAATACATCAACTTTAAAAATGTCAAATGACAAATTTCACCTTTGCATACTCCTTAGCTTCAGAATACAAGCTAAACTAACTCTGTCATTAAGCCCCGGCCACCTGTAAGAACAAACCCCCGGATTCATGAAGCTCAGCGCAAGGCCGGTGTAAGGCCTGCGCCGGCCGTGCGGCATATATATGGTGTAGTAGCGCCATATGCATATCAATGAAGGTGCACTGCCGCCACATCCCCGTGGATAGGACACGTGCGTGAGTGCATGGGGCGTTACTAAGTTGCACCCGGAGGCGTGTCAATATCGGCTGTCGATGAGCAACCTAAACTGCTGAATATTATAGTCTGCCTGCAATAGTAATCGCACCTATCAGTGTCCGTGGATAATGAAACGTATGCAAAGCATGCAAGACAGTTCCCGGCCACACAAAATGGAGAACCAAACAGAAATGCACGCAACACAATATGAGTTTCCGTCCATGGAACAAATGATATTTAAAATCGTGTGTCCGTAATGTACTGCACTGTAAGTAGTTATACCCAGTGAAAGTGAAGCGCATCATGTCATTGCGCCGCCAATACACACGTCTAGCCCCATGGGCAGGGTCACCAGCAGTCCCACAGTGGTAGTGATAGTACACAGCTGGGCAGTTGTGGCTATATAACAACCATAAAGAAACCTGACAGTCCAAACTGTATACCAAACACACACAAACATATGTATATTAAAATGTGCTATACACATGAACAGGAACGTAACCGGCACATACACATAGGATGCTATATGCGGAACCGGGATATCCAAAAGCAGAACCCATGCATGCAAATGCAATACAGAACAACCCCTGTATAGCACATAACCTGCACCCATGTCCGAATGTCCACCAAATCCAGCTACCAGCCTTGCGCAGCCGTACACCTACACATAGCAAGTATTCCCCATATGTAGTAGAAAGTATCATCCTAGGCAGTGTCAGGATTGCAAATATGTATCCCACGTTTAACATCCCATCACAGTTAAGTAAATCCAAATGCCCGCGCATTCATGTTTCGGCAAAATGTGTGTACATCCCGCGTGGGATAAGTAACCTGTTGAAACCTCAGAGTTGTTTATACGCCACAGTGACTAGTACTGTACACATCTGGACAAAACATGTATGTGTAGTCACGGTACTGTTCAGTTTCTAGACAGACATGCAAAACATACTACGCAGGATGGAACAGCTGTCCACCATGCAGGTCTCCCCACTAGGGTTGCCACTTGTTCAGATGCCCAAGGTGGGACATCCGTTGTAGAAATGTGAGAATTTGCAGGATAAAACATACCCCCGGCCATTGCAAAGGGCAGAATTACACTTGTATGCCAAGATAAAAGCTTATTTCACAGCATTTGAATAGCTTATGCTATCCCAAATAATAGTTATGTGTTCCAGATACAAAATACCTGTATCATGCAACTAGTAAAGAAAATAAGAAATATATTTTTGTCTTAAAATCACAGGACATTTGCCATGTCTTAGGTTTCATCGCAGGACACAACTGTCCAAAGTGGGACTTCCTCGAAAGAGGAACAGGTGGTAACCCTACTCCCCACTGAATTATCGACAGTATTTATTCAACTCAATCACATACCAACACCACCTCTCAACCTATTACAGTAACAAAATCTGGACAAAGCCTAAAAGGATGGGTGGACAAATAGGGACAGATGTAATTACTGCTCTCACAAACTTCGAAAGTTCACAGAATAATAGTATGTACAAAAGATATGCCACAAATATCTGTCCTTGGTCCTCTCCTTTTCTCATTTTTCTTTAATAGATTCCTCTGGGATCTGGAACACATCATCACACTCTGTTCTTGTGATAGTAATATAATCTGTATACAGGGGATCTTGCACACATCATCACACTCAGCTCTTGTGATAGTAATATAATCTGTATATAGGGTATCTGGCACACATCATCACACTCTGTTCTTGTGATAGTAATATAATCCATATACAGGGGATCTAGCACACATCATCACACTCTGTTCTTGTGATAGTAATATAATCCATATACAGGGGATCTAGCACACATCATCACACTCTGTTCTTGTGATAGTAATATAATCTGTATACAGGGGATCTTGCACACATCATCACACTCAGCTCTTGTGATAGTAATATAATCTGTATATAGGGTATCTGGCACACATCATCACACTCTGTTCTTGTGATAGTAATATAATCCATATACAGGGGATCTAGCACACATCATCACACTCTGTTCTTGTGATAGTAATATGATCTGTATACAGGGGATCTTGCACACATCATCACACTCTGTTCTTGTGATAGTAATATAATCCGTATACAGACAAAAGTAATGCAACATTAAATAATGAATTATAGGAAGACTTTGCAATTATTTGGAAGTAGCTTTTCAATAACAAGATTGCAATTAACCCATAAAAGTCTACTGTTGTGTTTTGTGGTACAATAAAAAATACAACCCCTTTGTTATTAAGGACTTTTTAGTAACTTTGTACACTGTATCCTACACCAAAATATCTTGGTGTGGAAATAGACCAAAACCTTTCCTTCAGTGTATGTGTTGAGCTCCAATCAGACAAAGTATTGAATAAACTAAAATGTCATATAAAGTAGCACCCTTCTCAGCACTGAAGCAAGAAGGGCTATTGTCCAAGTACCCAGAATGAAGTTTGTGCTGCATGTCATAACTCTTTCACTCTTCAGGCAGTACTAATTTATCAGAAATTACTGAAAAGAACATTTTGTGTTTATGCATTTATATGAGCCTGGTAAGTTTCACTGTTTAAATAAACCCAAGTGGTTATCAATTACAGCCAGAATAAACTTTCTGTTAAATGCAGTAACGTCTAAAGTACTGAATGAACAATCTTGTCCTTCTATTAAAACAATACCCTCCTCATGAGTCATAATGCTGTGACTTAAGAAGTTACGATACTGCACAGTTGGTAAGACCTAACTTTAACAAAGGCCACAAAGAAAGAGCCTTAAAATAGTCCTTGCCTCACAGAATAAAATGCCTAATGGAGTAAAACCTCTCAATAGTGTAATACTATTTAGAAAGAAACTTGAAGCCTATTTGGCAAATGAGATAAAGTATGATTGCTTAAGAAATACACATTCTAGTTACAGAGATTTACATTCTAGTCAATGCTTACTTAGTTTAATATGAGTGTTGTGCTACATATAAGCCGATATACTTCTGTGGTTAACATTACAACAGCTATTCTTCCTATTGACAGTACTAACACACACTGCATATTAAGTTGACACTACTAACATGCACTGCAAATTAAGTTGACACTATTAACACACTGCATATTAAGTTGGCACTACTAACACACACTGCATATTAAGTTGACACTAACACGCACTGCATATTAAGTTGACACTACTAACATACTCTGCATAGTAAGCTGACACCACTAACACACTCTGCATATTAAGTTGACACTACTAACACTCACTGCATATTAGGTCGACACCACGAACGTGCACTGCATATTAAGTTGACACTACTAACACACTCTGCATATTAAGTTGACACCATTAGCACAGTGCATATTAAGTTGACACTACTAACATGCACTGCATTTTATGTTGACACTACTAACACAGACTGCATATTAAGTTGACACCACTAACACACTCTGCATATTAAGTTGACACTGCTAACACACTCTGCATATTAAGTTGACACTTCTAACACACTCTGCATATTAAGCTGACACCACTAACACACTCTGCATATTAAGTTGACACAACTGACACACACTGCATATTAAGTTGACACTACTAACACACTCTGCATATTAAGTTGACGCCACTAATATACATTGCATATTAAGTTGACACAAGTTACATACTCTGCATATTAAGTTGACACTACTAACACACACTGCATATTAAGTTGACACTACTAACACACTCTGTATATTAAGATGACACTACTAACACACACTGCATATTAAGTTGAAAATCCAAATAAATTGAATCCGGACAGGCGATTGAAGAAAAGTATTTAATGAATGCGAGTACAAGCTAAAACCAATTAATAACACAAAATAGCAAAGAGTAAGTGCTTTAGTTTGTGCTAATGACAAGCTTCCTCTGACAATTACACATCATTTCCTTCCAGTTTAAAATGTTGAATGAAAGTCAAATCACTTCTCTCATTTGCCCATCTCCCTGTGAGTCATAATGACATAACTACATAGCAACACACCTTCAAAGCACGAATACTATATTAATGTATACTTGCAAATGTGCTTAAAAAGTGTTTACATAAGAAATATACATTGTAACACAATACTAAACTTACCAATTAACGTTCTAAAACCTTTAATTTCAGAACACTACCTAAAGATAACATACCATTTAAACCTGGCCAAGAATGTGCACATAAACGGATTTGCCATCTCAATTCCATCTTTTCAAGAATTAATTGCCATGCACCTCCCCTATATCACTTTCCAGAATGTCTAATATTAAAAATTTAAAAGAATGTGCACCATTTAAAGAGATGTGTTTCGCCAATGCGTTTGTTTCTATGTTGTCTCTAATAGCTCTGATATGCTCTGGAACAACGAAAAAACAGCAACGAACTCAAAAAACACCAAAATACCATGACAGAGGAACCAAGCAGTAAAATAAAATGTGAAGTGTTTAATTAACATCCACTTTTCGTTCAAAAATCACTGAACTTCTTCAGGCCGACATCAAACAACAAAGAAATAACAAAACATTTTATACTTTTTTATACTTAATTAAAACATCACATAATGCATTTAAAAGGACCAAACAGCTATCAGTAAGCACTTAACATCACTGGAGGGGAGTGTTCTAAGAAACCCTTAAAGTACTACTACATACAAGAATGTCAAAAACTTGTTTGTATAAATAGTAAAATACTGAAAATAGACAACTCTGTAAAAACTAACACTGCAAAGAAATGTTAGCATGTCAAATCACTAAAAATGAATAATGATGAAACCAAAAACAAAAAAATAAACATAAAAATAAATACATCAACTTTAAAAATGTCAAATGACAAATTTCACCTTTGCATACTCCTTAGCTTCAGAATACAAGCTAAACTAACTCTGTCATTAAGCCCCGGCCACCTGTAAGAACAACCCCCCGGATTCATGAAGCTCAGCGCAAGGCCGGTGTAAGGCCTCGCGCCGCCGGCATATATATGGTGTAGTAGCGCCATATGCATATCAATGAAGGTGCACTGCCGCCACATCCCCGTGGATAGGACACGTGCGTGAGTGCATGGGGCGTTACTAAGTTGCACCCGGAGGCGTGTCAATATCGGCTGTCGATGAGCAACCTAAACTGCTGAATATTATAGTCTGCCTGCAATAGTAATCGCACCTATCAGTGTCCGTGGATAATGAAACGTATGCAAAGCATGCAAGACAGTTCCCGGCCACACAAAATGGAGAACCAAACAGAAATGCACGCAACACAATATGAGTTTCCGTCCATGGAACAAATGATATTTAAAATCATGTGTCCGTAATGTACTGCACTGTAAGTAGTTATACCCAGTGAAAGTGAAGCGCATCATGTCATTGCGCCGCCAATACACACGTCTAGCCCCAGGGGCAGGGTCACCAGCAGTCCCACAGTGGTAGTGATAGTACACAGCTGGGCAGTTGTGGCTATATAACAACCGTAAAGAAACCTGACAGTCCAAACTGTATACCAAACACACACAAACATATGTATATTAAAATGTGCTATACACATGAACAGGAACGTAACCGGCACATACACATAGGATGCTATATGCGGAACCGGGATATCCAAAAGCAGAACCCATGCATGCAAATGCAATACGGAACAACCTCTGTATAGCACATAACCTGCACCCATGTCCGAATGTCCACCAAATCCAGCTACCAGCCTTGCGCAGCCGTACACCTACACATAGCAAGTATTCCCCATATGTAGTAGAAAGTATCATCCTAGGCAGTGTCAGGATTGCAAATATGTATCCCACGTTTAACATCCCATCACAGTTAAGTAAATCCAAATGCCCGCTGCTTCATGTTTCGCAAAATGTGTGTACATCCCGCGTGGGATAAGTAACCTGTTGAAACCTCAGAGTTGTTTATACGCCACAGTGACTAGTACTGTACACATCTGGACAAAACATGTATGTGTAGTCACGGTACTGTTCAGTTTCTAGACAGACATGCAAAACATACTACGCAGGATGGAACAGCTGTCCACCATGCAGGTCTCCCCACTAGGGTTGCCACTTGTTCAGATGCCCAAGGTGGGACATCCGTTGTAGAAATGTGAGAATTTGCAGGATAAAACATACCCCCGGCCATTGCAAAGGGCAGAATTACACTTGTATGCCAAGATAAAAGCTTATTTCATAGCATTTGAATAGCTTATGCTATCCCAAATAATAGTTATGTGTTCCAGATACAAAATACCTGTATCATGCAACTAGTAAAGAAAATAAGAAATATATTTTTGTCTTAAAATCACAGGACATTTGCCATGTCTTAGGTTTCATCGCAGGACACAACTGTCCAAAGTGGGACTTCCCCTCGCAAAGAGGAACAGGTGGTAACCCTACTCCCCACTGAATTATCGACAGTATTTATTCAACTCAATCACATACCAACACCACCTCTCAACCTATTACAGTAACAAAATCTGGACAAAGCCTAAAAGGATGGGTGGACAAATAGGGACAGATGTAATTACTGCTCTCACAAACTTCGAAAGTTCACAGAATAATAGTATGTACAAAAGATATGCCACAAATATCTGTCCTTGGTCCTCTCCTTTTCTCATTTTTCTTTAATAGATTCCTCTGGGATCTGGCACACATCATCACACTCTGTTCTTGTGATAGTAATATAATCTGTATACAGGGGATCTGGCACACATCATCACACTCAGCTCTTGTGATAGTAATATAATCCATATATAGGGTATCTGGCACACATCATCACACTCTGTTCTTGTGATAGTAATATAATCCATATACAGGGGATCTAGCACACATCATCACACTCTGTTCTTGTGATAGTAATATAATCCATATACAGGGGATCTAGCACACATCATCACACTCTGTTCTTGTGATAGTAATATAATCTGTATACAGGGGATCTTGCACACATCATCACACTCAGCTCTTGTGATAGTAATATAATCTGTATATAGGGTATCTGGCACACATCATCACACTCTGTTCTTGTGATAGTAATATAATCCATATACAGGGGATCTAGCACACATCATCACACTCTGTTCTTGTGATAGTAATATGATCTGTATACAGGGGATCTTGCACACATCATCACACTCTGTTCTTGTGATAGTAATATAATCCGTATACAGACAAAAGTAATGCAACATTAAATAATGAATTATAGGAAGACTTTGCAATTATTTGGAAGTAGCTTTTCAATAACAAGATTGCAATTAACCCATAAAAGTCTACTGTTGTGTTTTGTGGTACAATAAAAAATACAACCCCCCTTTGTTATTAAGGACTTTTTTAGTAACTTTGTACTCTGTATCCTACACCAAAAATATCTTGGTGTGGAAATAGACCAAAACCTTTCCTTCAGTGTATGTGTTGAGCTCCAATCAGACAAAGTATTGAATAAACTAAAAATGTCATATAAAGTAGCACCCCTTCTCAGCACTGAAGCAAGAAGGGCTATTGTCCAAGTACCCAGAATGAAGTTTGTGCTGCATGTCATAACTCTTTCACTCTTCAGGCAGTACTAATTTATCAGAAATTACTGAAAAGAACATTTTTGTGTTTATGCATTTATATGAGCCTGGTAAGTTTCACTGTTTAAATAAACCCAAGTGGTTATCAATTACAGCCAGAATAAACTTTCTGTTAAATGCAGTAACGTCTAAAGTACTGAATGAACAATCTTGTCCTTCTATTAAAACAATACCCTCCTCATGAGTCATAATGCTGTGACTTAAGAAGTTACGATACTGCACAGTTGGTAAGACCTAACTTTAACAAAGGCCACAAAGAAAGAGCCTTAAAATAGTCCTTGCCTCACAGAATAAAATGCCTAATGGAGTAAAACCTCTCAATAGTGTAATACTATTTAGAAAGAAACTTGAAGCCTATTTGGCAAATGAGATAAAGTATGATTGCTTAAGAAATACACATTCTAGTTACAGAGATTTACATTCTAGTCAATGCTTACTTAGTTTAATATGAGTGTTGTGCTACATATAAGCCGATATACTTCTGTGGTTAACATTACAACAGCTATTCTTCCTATTGACAGTACTAACACACACTGCATATTAAGTTGACACTACTAACATGCACTGCAAATTAAGTTGACACTATTAACACACTGCATATTAAGTTGGCACTACTAACACACACTGCATATTAAGTTGACACTAACACGCACTGCATATTAAGTTGACACTACTAACATACTCTGCATAGTAAGCTGACACCACTAACACACTCTGCATATTAAGTTGACACTACTAACACTCACTGCATATTAGGTCGACACCACAAACATGCACTGCATATTAAGTTGACACTACTAACACTCTGCATATTAAGTTGACACCATTAGCACAGTGCATATTAAGTTGACACTACTAACATGCACTGCATATTATGTTGACACTACTAACACAGACTGCATATTAAGTTGACACCACTAACACACTCTGCATATTAAGTTGACACTGCTAACACACTCTGCATATTAAGTTGACACTGCTAACACACTCTGCATATTAAGCTGACACCACTAACACACTCTGCATATTAAGTTGACACAACTGACACACACTGCATATTAAGTTGACACTACTAACACACTCTGCATATTAAGTTGACGCCACTAATATACATTGCATATTAAGTTGACACAAGTTACATACTCTGCATATTAAGTTGACACTACTAACACACACTGCATATTAAGTTGACACTACTAACACACTCTGTATATTAAGATGACACTACTAACACACACTGCATATTAAGTTGAAAATCCAAATAAATTGAATCCGGACAGGCGATTGAAGAAAAAGTATTTAATGAATGCGAGTACAAGCTAAAACCAATTAATAACACAAAATAGCAAAGAGTAAGTGCTTTAGTTTGTGTTAATGACAAGCTTCCTCTGACAATTACACATCATTTCCTTCCAGTTTAAAATGTTGAATGAAAGTCAAATCACTTCTCTCATTTGCCCATCTCCCTGTGAGTCATAATGACATAACTACATAGCAACACACCTTCAAAGCACGAATACTATATTAATGTATACTTGCAAATGTGCTTAAAAAGTGTTTACATAAGAAATATACATTGTAACACAATACTAAACTTACCAATTAATGTTCTAAAACCTTTAATTTCAGAACACTACCTAAAGATAACATACCATTTAAACCTGGCCAAGAATGTGCACATAAACGGATTTGCCATCTCAATTCCATCTTTTCAAGAATTAATTGCCATGCACCTCCCCTATATCACTTTTCAGAATGTCTAATATTAAAAATTTAAAAGAATGTGCACCATTTAAAGAGATGTGTTTAGCCAATGCGTTTGTTTCTATGTTGTCTCTAATAGCTCTGATATGCTCTGGAACAACGAAAAAACAGCAACAAACTCAAAAAACACCAAAATACCATGACAGAGGAACCAAGCAGTAAAATAAAATGTGAAGTGTTTAATTAACATCCACTTTTCGTTCAAAAATCACTGAACTTCTTCAGACCGACATCAAACAACAAAGAAATAACAAAACCTTTTTATACTTTTTTATACTTAATTAAAACATCACATAATGCATTTAAAAGGACCAAACAGCTATCAGTAAGCACTTAACATCACTGGAGGGGAGTGTTCTAAGAAACCCTTAAAGTACTACTACATACAAGAATGTCAAAAACTTGTTTGTATAAATAGTAAAATACTGAAAATAGACAACTCTGTAAAAACTAACACTGCAAAGAAATGTTAGCATGTCAAATCGCTAAAAATGAATAATGATGAAACCAAAAACAAAAAAATAAACATAAAAATAAATACATCAACTTTAAAAATGTCAAATGACAAATTTCACCTTTGCATACTCCTTAGCTTCAGAATACAAGCTAAACTAACTCTGTCATTAAGCCCCGGCCACCTGTAAGAACAACCCCCCGGATTCATGAAGCTCAGCACAAGGCCGGTGTAAGGCCTCCGCCGGCCGTGCGGCATATATATGGTGTAGTAGCGCCATATGCATATCAATGAAGTTGCACTGCCGCCACATCCCCGTGGATAGGACACGTGCGTGAGTGCATGGGGCGTTACTAAGTTGAACCCGGAGGCGTGTCAATATTGGCTGTCGATGAGCAACCTAAACTGCTGAATATTATAGTCTGCCTGCAATAGTAATCGCACCTATCAGTGTCCGTGGATAATGAAATGTATGCAAAGCATGCAAGACAGTTCCCGGCCACACAAAATGGAGAACCAAACAGAAATGCACGCAACACAATATGAGTTTCCGTCCATGGAACAAATGATATTTAAAATCGTGTGTCCGTAATGTACTGCACTGTAAGTAGTTATACCCAGTGAAAGTGAAGCGCATCATGTCATTGCGCTGCCAATACACACGTCTAGCCCCATGGGCAGGGTCACCAGCAGTCCCACAGTGGTAGTGATAGTACACAGCTGGGCAGTTGTGGCTATATAACAACCGTAAAGAAACCTGACAGTCCAAACTGTATACCAAACACACACAAACATATGTATATTAAAATGTGCTATACACATGAACAGGAACGTAACCGGCACATACACATAGGATGCTATATGCGGAACCGGGATATCCAAAAGCAGAACCCATGCATGCAAATGCAATACGCAACAACCCCTGTATAGCACATAACCTGCACCCATGTCCGAATGTCCACCAAATCCAGCTACCAGCCTTGCGCAGCTGTACACCTACACATAGCGAGTATTCCCCCATATGTAGTAGAAAGTATCATCCTAGGCAGTGTCAGGATTGCAAATATGTATCCCACGTTTAACATCCCATCACAGTTAAGTAAATCCAAATGCCCGCGCGTTCATGTTTCGGCAAAATGTGTGTACATCCCGCGTGGGATAAGTAACCTGTTGAAACCTCAGAGTTGTTTATATGCCACAGTGACTAGTACTGTACACATCTGGACAAAACATGTATGTGTAGTCACGGTACTGTTCAGTTTCTAGACAGACATGCAAAACATACTACGCAGGATGGAACAGCTGTCCACCATGCAGGTCTCCCCACTAGGGTTGCCACTTGTTCAGATGCCCAAGGTGGGACATCCGTTGTAGAAATGTGAGAATTTGCAGGATAAAACATACCCCCGGCCATTGCAAAGGGCAGAATTACACTTGTATGCCAAGATAAAAGCTTATTTCATAGCATTTGAATAGCTTATGCTATCCCAAATAATAGTTATGTGTTCCAGATACAAAATACCTGTATCATGCAACTAGTAAAGAAAATAAGAAATATATTTTTGTCTTAAAATCACAGGACATTTGCCATGTCTTAGGTTTCATCGCAGGACACAACTGTCCAAAGTGGGACTTCCCCTCACAAAGAGGAACAGGTGGTAACCCTACTCCCCACTGAATTATCGACAGTATTTATTCAACTCAATCACATACCAACACCACCTCTCAACCTATTACAGTAACAAAATCTGGACAAAGCCTAAAAGGATGGGTGGACAAATAGGGACAGATGTAATTACTGCTCTCACAAACTTCGAAAGTTCACAGAATAATAGTATGTACAAAAGATATGCCACAAATATCTGTCCTTGGTCCTCTCCTTTTCTCATTTTTCTTTAATAGATTCCTCTGGGATCTGGAACACATCATCACACTCTGTTCTTGTGATAGTAATATAATCTGTATACAGGGGATCTAGCACACATCATCACACTCTGTTCATGTGATAGTAATATAATCTGTATACAGGGGATCTTGCACACATCATCACACTCAGCTCTTGTGATAGTAATATAATCTGTATATAGGGTATCTGGCACACATCATCACACTCTGTTCTTGTAACAGTAATATAATCCGTATACAGGGGATCTGGCACACATCATCACACTCAGCTCTTGTGATAGTAATATAATCTGTATATAGGGTATCTGGCACACATCATCACACTCTGTTCTTGTGATAGTAATATAATCCGTATACAGGGGATCTGGCACACATCATCACACTCAGCTCTTGTGATAGTAATATAATCCATATATAGGGTATCTGGCACACATCATCACACTCTGTTCTTGTGATAGTAATATAATCCATATACAGGGGATCTAGCACACATCATCACACTCTGTTCTTGTGATAGTAATATAATCCATATACAGGGGATCTAGCACACATCATCACACTCTGTTCTTGTGATAGTAATATAATCTGTATACAGGGGATCTTGCACACATCATCACACTCAGCTCTTGTGATAGTAATATAATCTGTATATAGGGTATCTGGCACACATCATCACACTCTGTTCTTGTGATAGTAATATAATCCATATACAGGGGATCTAGCACACATCATCACACTCTGTTCTTGTGATAGTAATATGATCTGTATACAGGGGATCTTGCACACATCATCACACTCTGTTCTTGTGATAGTAATATAATCCGTATACAGACAAAAGTAATGCAACATTAAATAATGAATTATAGGAAGACTTTGCAATTATTTGGAAGTAGCTTTTCAATAACAATATTGCAATTAACCCATAAAAGTCTACTGTTGTGTTTTGTGGTACAATAAAAAATACAACCCCCCTTTGTTATTAAGGACTTTTTTAGTAACTTTGTACTCTGTATCCTACACCAAAAATATCTTGGTGTGGAAATAGACCAAAACCTTTCCTTCAGTGTATGTGTTGAGCTCCAATCAGACAAAGTATTGAATAAACTAAAAATGTCATATAAAGCAGCACCCCTTCTCAGCACTGAAGCAAGAAGGGCTATTGTCCAAGTACCCAGAATGAAGTTTGTGCTGCATGTCATAACTCTTTCACTCTTCAGGCAGTACTAATTTATCAGAAATTACTGAAAAGAACATTTTTGTGTTTATGCATTTATATGAGCCTGGTAAGTTTCACTGTTTAAATAAACCCAAGTGGTTATCAATTACAGCCAGAATAAACTTTCTGTTAAATGCAGTAACGTCTAAAGTACTGAATGAACAATCTTGTCCTTCTATTAAAACAATACCCTCCTCATGAGTCATAATGCTGTGACTTAAGAAGTTACGATACTGCACAGTTGGTAAGACCTAACTTTAACAAAGGCCACAAAGAAAGAGCCTTAAAATAGTCCTTGCCTCACAGAATAAAATGCCTAATGGAGTAAAACCTCTCAATAGTTTAATACTATTTAGAAAAAAACTTGAAGCCTATTTGGCAAATGAGATAAAGTATGATCGCTTAAGAAATACACATTCTAGTTACAGAGATTTACATTCTAGTCAATGCTTACTTAGTTTAATATGAGTGTTGTGCTACATATAAGCCGATATACTTCTGTGGTTAACATTACAACAGCTATTCTTCCTATTGACAGTACTAACACACACTGCAAATTAAGTTGACACTACTAACATGCACTGCAAATTAAGTTGACACTATTAACACACTGTATATTAAGTTGGCACTACTAACACACACTGCATATTAAGTTGACACTATTAACACACTGCATATTAAGTTGGCACTACTAACACACACTGCATATTAAGTTGACACTAACACGCACTGCATATTAAGTTGACACTACTAACACTCACTGCATATTAGGTCGACACCACGAACATGCACTGCATATTAAGTTGACACTACTAACACACTCTGCATATTAAGTTGACACCATTAGCACAGTGCATATTAAGTTGACACTACTAACATGCACTGCATATTATGTTGACACTACTAACACAGACTGCATATTAAGTTGACACCACTAACACACTCTGCATATTAAGTTGACACTGCTAACACACTCTGCATATTAAGCTGACACCACTAACACACTCTGCATATTAAGTTGACACAACTGACACACACTGCATATTAAGTTGACACTACTAACACACTCTGCATATTAAGTTGACGCCACTAATATACATTGCATATTAAGTTGACACAAGTTACATACTCTGCATATTAAGTTGACACTACTAACACACACTGCATATTAAGCTGACACTACTAACACACTCTGTATATTAAGATGACACTACTAACACACACTGCATATTAAGTTGAAAATCCAAATAAATTGAATCCGGACAGGCGATTGAAGAAAAAGTATTTAATGAATGCGAGTACAAGCTAAAACCAATTAATAACACAAAATAGCAAAGAGTAAGTGCTTTAGTTTGTGCTAATGACAAACTTCCTCTGACAATTACACATCATTTCCTCCCAGTTTAAAATGTTGAATGAAAGTCAAATCACTTCTCTCATTTGCCCATCTCCCTGTGAGTCATAATGACATAACTACATAACAACACACCTTCAAAGCACGAATACTATATTAATGTATACTTGCAAATGTGCTTAAAAAGTGTTTACATAAGAAATATACATTGTAACACAATACTAAACTTACCAATTAACGTTCTAAAACCTTTAATTTCAGAACATTACCTAAAGATAACATACCATTTAAACCTGGCCAAGAATGTGCACATAAACGGATTTGCCATCTCAATTCCATCTTTTCAAGAATTAATTGCCATGCACCTCCCCTACTATCACTTTTCAGAATGTCTAATATTAAAAATTTAAAAGAATGTGCACCATTTAAAGAGATGTGTTTCGCCAATGCGTTTGTTTCTATGCTGTCTCTAATAGCTCTGATATGCTCTGGAACAACGAAAAAACAGCAACGAACTCAAAAAACACCAAAATACCATGACAGAGGAACCAAGCAGTAAAATAAAATGTGAAGTGTTTAATTAACATCCACTTTTCGTTCAAAAATCACTGAACTTCTTCAGACCGACATCAAACAACAAAGAAATAACAAAACCTTTTTATACTTTTTTATACTTAATTAAAACGTCACATAATGCATTTAAAAGGACCAAACAGCTATCGGTAAGCACTTAACATCACTGGAGGGGAGTGTTCTAAGAAACCCTTAAAGTACTACTACATACAAGAATGTCAAAAACTTGTTTGTATAAATAGTAAAATACTGAAAATAGACAACTCTGTAAAAACTAACACTGCAAAGAAATGTTAGCATGTCAAATCGCTAAAAATGAATAATGATGAAACCAAAAACAAAAAAATAAACATAAAAATAAATACATCAACTTTAAAAATGTCAAATGACAAATTTCACCTTTGCATACTCCTTAGCTTCAGAATACAAGCTAAACTAACTCTGTCATTAAGCCCCGGCCACCTGTAAGAACAAACCCCCGGATTCATGAAGCTCAGCGCAAGGCCGGTGTAAGGCCTGCGCCGGCCGTGCGGCATATATATGGTGTAGTAGCGCCATATGCATATCAATGAAGGTGCACTGCCACCACATCCCCGTGCATAGGACACGTGCGCGAGTGCATGGGGCGTTACTAAGTTGCACCCGGAGGCGTGTCAATGTCGGCTGTCGATGAGCAACCTAAACTGCTGAATATTATAGTCTGCCTGCAATAGTAATCGCACCTATCAGTGTCCGTGGATAATGAAACGTATGCAAAGCATGCAAGACAGTTCCCGGCAACACAAAATGGAGAACCAAACAGAAATGCATGCGACACAATATGAGTTTCCGTCCATGGAACAAATGATATTTAAAATCATGTGTCCATAATGTACTGCACTGTAAGTAGTTATACCCAGTGAAAGTGAAGCGCATCATGTCATCGCGCCGCCAATACACACGTCTAGCCCCATGGGCAGGGTCACCAGCAGTCCCACAGTGGTAGTGATAGTACACAGCTGGGCAGTTGTGGCTATATAACAACCGTAAAGAAACCTGACAATCCAAACTGTATACCAAACACACGCAAACATATGTATATTAAAATGTGCTATACACATGAACAGGAACGTAACCGGCACATACACATAGGATGCTATATGCGGAACCGGGATATCCAAAAGCAGAACCCATGCATGCAAATGCAATATGCAACAACCCCTGTATAGCACATAACCCGCACCCATGTCCGAATGTCCACCAAATCCAGCTACCAGCCTTGCGCAGCCGTACACCTACACATAGCGAGTATTCCTCATATGTAGTAGGAAGTATCGTCCTAGGCAGTGTCAGGATTGCAAATATGTATCCCACATTTGTAAACATCCCATCACAGTTACGTAAATCCAAATGCCCGCGCGTTCATGTTTCGTCAAAATGTGTGTACATCCCGCGTGGGATAAGTAACCTGTTGAAACCTCAGAGTTGTTTACACGCCACGGTGTCTAGTACTGTACACATCTGGACAAAACATGTATGTGTAGTCACGGTACTGTTCAGTTTCTAGACAGACATGCAAAACATACTACGCAGGATGGAACAGCTGTCCACCATGCAGGTCTCCCCACTAGGGTTGCCACTTGCTCAGATGCCCAAGGTGGGACATCCGTTGTAGAAATGTGAGAATTTGCAGGATAAAAAATACCCCTGGCCAGTGCAAAGGACAGAATTACACTTGTATGCCAAGATAAAAGCTTATTTCATAGCATTTGAATAGCTTATGCTATCCCAAATAATAGTTATGTGTTCCAGATACAAAATACCTGTATCATGCAACTAGTAAAGAAAATAAGAAATATATTTTTGTCTTAAAATCACAGGACATTTGCCATGTCTTAGGTTTTGTCACAGGACACAACTGTCCAAAGTGGGACTTCCCCTCACAAAGAGGAACAGGTGGTAACCCTACTCCCCACTGAATTATCGACAGTATTTATTCAACTCAATCACATACCGACACCACCTCTCAGCCTATTACAGCAACAAAATCTGGACAAAGCCTAAAAGGATGGGTGGACAAATAGGGACAGATGTAATTACTGCTCTCACAAACTTCGAAAGTTCACAGAATAATAGTATGTACATTAGCATGAAATTTGTGAAGGATGTGGGGTAGTCCCCGAGTATTACAGAGGTCCGTACATTTATACTGTAACAAACCTTCACATATGTTGACTGTACTACTGCATACCTGTAGTTAATTCATAGTTAGTCATGTGCAAAATAATAATCCTCGTATGAATGAATACAGGAAATAGTCAAATGTGAATGGGAACACCACTCACCGTGGATTATGTATTGTAACCACCCCCACCCATATTATGCATTGCCAACATTATAAGCTGCTGAAGGTGCCCAAACACCTGTGTCTGTAAACATAGATAAAATGTTTAAAATGGACAGACCCTATCCATGTGCTTTGTCTGACATTTGAACATGGTCAGGGCAGTTCCGTTCACCAGGCGGACAAGCCTAAACCCAGATCACCACATGAACACCCTGACAATTAAAGACCTGTATGTGTCAGGACTATAAGCCTTGGGGTTCTGAATATCCCTGCAGTGATTAAATATGCAGCTTGGGTCCAGAGCAGTAGGGAATAGGGAATGTGTAACATGTAGTACCGCATTTTTCCCAGCAGGAGAATGGATGCCTGTGTCGTAAGTGATGCGGTGAGGCATATGTTAATGTAGCTATGTACTATTGGTATGCATATAAATGAGTCAGAACACCAAAAGTATAGTGGTTACAGCATCCAGCCAACGTGAATGCAGTCCCGGTTCAACTACAGCACATATAATGTGAAAGTGTAATGAATGCGTCTGTGCTGTACAGACAGTTAAATATGTAAAGGTGAACGTGTGTTTCGCATACATCCGTTAACCAGATTACAGATAATTTACTGGCACTGTCACAAGTAATAAAGCCCACGTAAGCACAAAGACTTAGTAAACATATGTAACCCACAATAAGGATATGCATGTGTGCCTGCGCGTAACCCACAATAAGGAAATGCAAGTGTGCCTGTGCGTGTGTGATCCACTCACAGCATAGTAAATGAATGCTGTTTCCCCCACGTTAGATATACACGGCTCAAACCTGTTAACCCCGTAAAGTATGAAACCGAACAAAGGTATGCAAACTACCGGTACAAATAGGGACAAACCCCAGATATGTGCCAGAACAAACATAGAAAGTGGATAGAATAATGGGTGTGTCAGTAGCATGGAATCTCTGAAGGGTATGCAGTCGTAACCTGAACTGCTTGCCAGTATTTCCCACTGTAAGTCTCAAATGAAATGCCACTACATTGCCAGATAGACACAGGTTTATGTAAAACACACCGAAGATAAAGAGGCAACCAGCTGTACGCTCTGCGACAATCTGTACAGTGGAAAGGTATGGTATGGATATAGCTATATGTGTATACACATAATCCACAGACGTAAACCAAAGCAAGTTATGAAATGAGGATCGTACATGTATATATGTATACACAACAGACATATGTCCCGTAGATATGACATATGTACATAAATAGGCCATGTTATAGCTAATATGGGTAGACAGACATGCACGAAAGGTGAATAAACTGCTGCCTTCCAAACCATTGGCCAGAAAGTGACAGTCCAGCAAGTTCTACACTTTAAACATGCATATAGGTGTTCATTGCAGGACCCCAAAAATTGATCCATACGTAGTGCCAACCGACATTGACGCAAAATAAGTAACCTCAGCAAATACGATATAGCTGTACATGCAACAGTAGCAGGTGCAAGGGTGATGACACATGTGTCAATAGAATGTATGATGTACGAACTGATATCCGGAGAGTGGGGAGTGCATATAAGTGTCTCCACACTTCAGTACCGCTCACATTAAACATGTGTAATGGGTACTGTAGAGGGTTGTCAAGTATGGGAATCATGGGTATGCAGAAATGGGCCTAGGTGTTGTTTGGCAGAGATTTCGTAGGCCCGCCCCGTGGGAGTGATGTGGGTATAGCACACGCCTATATTCTCAATAATGGGGCAAACCATCCACTGGATATTGCGTAAACCATTTTGGGAATATGTAGGGCCCTATATCAGTGTCATGTAGGCAATTATCATGGATGGACATGCGTACGACCAAGATGGTAACCATAACTGGCAAACTGTCAGAATAAGACAGCTGCACTAAGGCATAGTACATGAAATACAAATAGGGACTATATTAGATATACCCCAGATAAAGTCAAAACGTTGTGAGAATACTGGCGTAGCCAGGAATATGAATGTTATGAGTGTTACTAATCATGTAATGGAAATGTCAGTCACTATTATCTAACCGCACAGTTCATAATGCCTTGCCAGCAATTTACCAGAAAGGCACATTACTATGACAAATGTAACAAGGGCAAAGGTCAAACATCAGGGCGTTTACCCATAATGTGTACAGGTTAGGGGTATGAAGGTAACCTGTCCAAAATACATGTACAGAACTAGTGATACTAGGTGGACAGGTGAGAAGAAAGACATCAGGACAAATGAGAAAACATGTACAAGTCATACGCATGTACTCCAACAAATGTGAATGACAACGTATGCCCTGTGAATGTCAATGTGGAAGGTTAATAGACACAAAAGTAATGTGTCCCTCAGGGTGTCATGCAGTGTCACCGTAGCAATGTCCAGTCCCCCATACTCGTACGTGAGCTCTGCCACTGACGGAAAGCGCAAATACCGGTGCACACATACGGTACATGATAGACTAATTAGTGTGGATAACCAGCTGTTGGCTTGTGTGAGGAATACAACTCTCTGGGTGGGTGTGTCCTGCAATATAAATGTAATGGCATGTGGCCTGTGATGCCGCCATACAGTGTGTGTATTGGTGTCAGAAAGTTGATATCTTGTATCAGACACATACCCAGCAACTGTACAGATTTACGCAGAATGTGCAGAGTTCTGCCTCATATGTTTGGTGCATTCCACGTAACATCAGTACCATTCTGGCACATTCCTGATAACTGAAGTCATGAAATAATGACAAACATGTGATTAAGACACCAAATCCGTCAGAAAAGCCATACTAATGCAAAACCTATTATTGTGTCAACTATCTACGTTTGTAAGAGCAACATGTCAATACTGCCCCTATGTGTCCCACTATCAGATAAGGCCTTGTCCGGAAGTTTGCTCTAGGAGATGGAGGGGTATGATCAGAAACAGATACATGTGTGAGGAAACAGCATTATCGACTGCAAGATAACGCAGAAGGTATGAAATGCGCTGCAGTAGGACGTTCAGTACTGTCCGCAGGTATGTGCTGACATGTCAAATGACACAGCAGTCAACATGAAGTACCTATAGGGCTGTCACCTTTACAAATGATGATAGTGGGACATACCCACAGCCATGCACACAGCACAAATAGACATACACACAGCAAAACTAGGCCATGATACATGAAGCCTCCGGCGTGTACACAGTGAGAGTACAGCAAGGATAGATGTCTGCCAAGATATACAGCAAACGCCTGTAAGGGCGTGTAACACCGCCCGTAACATGGACGTTGCATGGACAATGTTGGGATTTGCAACATACCCCATTGGTATGTGAAAGCTATGCAAATATGCGATACATGAAACAGTCAGCTGTCCATGCAAGAGCAGAGTTATGGGCAGAAAATAGATTTTATATATATATATATATATATATATATATATATATATATATATATATATATATAGAGAGAGAGAGAGAGAGATACAGACATACACACACAGACACACACACACACACGTGGCAGGGCTGGTAATCAAACTTACACATTACTACCCTATCACACTACAGCATGACGCATTTACAGAACGCGCTACCGAGATTACTAAACACAGCAGACCCACAGGCATTCTACTAGGCACGTGTCAACATCCGCAAAGACAAAGACGTCAGCAGGATATATCTGTGGTGCGAAGCGCCTAAAAGCATAACCTAAGTCCCCAGGCGGACGGGAGCATGCACACACACACACACACACTTGTCAGGCCTGGGAATCGAACTTATACCTAACTACCCTATCACACTACAGCATGACGCATTTACAGAACGCGCTACCGAGATTACTGAAAACAGCACTCCCAGAGGCATACTTCTAGGTGGGTGACATCATCCGCAAAGGCAAAGACGCCGATAGGGAATGTATGTGTTGTGAGGCATGTAAAAGCATTACTGTGTCCCCAGGCAGCTGGAAACACACACACACACACACACACACACACACACACACACACACACACTTGGCAGGGCCGTTAGTTGAACATACACCTAACTACCTTATCACACTACAGCATTACGCATTTACAGAATGCGCTACCAAGATTACTGAACACAGCACTCCCAGAGGCATACTTCTAGGTGGGTGACATCATCCACAAAGGCAAAGATGCCGATAGGGAATGTATGTGTTGTGAGGCATGTAAAAGCATTACTGTGTCCCCAGGCAGCTGGAAACACACACACACAGACACACACACACACACACACACACACAGACACACAGACACACACACAGACACACACACAGACACACACAGACACACACAGACACACACACAGACACACACACAGACACACTTGGCAGGGCCGGGAGTTGAACATACACCTAACTACCTTATCACACTACAGCATTACGCATTTACAGAATGCGCTACCGAGATTACTGAACGCAGCACTCCCAGAGGCATACTTCTAGGTGGGTGACATCATCCGCAAAGGCAAAGATGCCGATAGGGAATGTATGTGTTGTGAGGCATGTAAAAGCATTACTGTGTCCCCAGGCAGCTGGAAACACACACACACACACACACACACACACACACACACACACTTGGCAGGGCCAGGAGTTGAACATAAACCTAACTACCTTATCACACTACAGCATTACGCATTTACAGAATGCGCTACCGAGATTACTGAACACAGCACTCCCAGAGGCATACTTCTAGGTGGGTGACATCATCCGCAAAGGCAAAGACGCCGATAGGGAATGTTTAGAGAGTGTGCAGTCTGAAAGCATATTACTGTCCCAAGGTAGACGTAGACAAACACGGCAGTGCTGTCATCGGGCCAACTAAATATCTACAGAGCACTACAACACTAAATAGATACGGGATGCGCCACAGACAGTACACCCTTCGAGACAGCAACCAGTGTGTTCAATGTAGGCATCCATCGTGACATTGAAAATGAACATCTGTTGCCTGGATGACCACCATGGCTATACAGGATGTCAATGGCCATGCCGACATGCTTAGTATCACACGTCTGTTTGGAATGTACTATGTGTCCATCTACACAACGGCGTACTGGGCATGCTCACACACTTAGCAGTTGCAAAGGGTCATCTGCATGCACACGGAGTCTAATCACGGAAGGGCGCAGTGTGGAATGTACTGTGTGTCCATCTACACAACGGCGTACTGGGCATGCTCACACAGCAGTTGCAAAGGGCCATCCTGCATGCACACGGAGTCTAATCACGAAAGGGTGCAGTGTGAATGTACTGTGTGTCCATCTACACAATGGCGTACTGGGTACTGTGTGTCCATCTACACAACGGCATACTGGGCATGCTCACACACTTAGCAGTTGCAAAGGGCCATCCTGCATGCACACGGAGTCTAATCACGGAAGGGCGCAGTGTGGAATGTACTGTGTGTCCATCTACACAATGGCATACTGGGCATGCTCACACACTTAGCAGTTGCAAAGGGCCATCTTGCATGCACACGGAGTCTAATCACGGAAGGGTGCAGAGTGGAATGTACCGTGTGTCCATCTACACAACTGCGTACATGGACTGTACTGTGTGTCCATCCACACAACAGCATACTGGGCATGCTCACACACTTAGCTGTTGCAAAGGGCCGTCTTGCATGCAGATGGAGTGTAAACATGGAAGGTCTCAGATTGGACTGTACCGTGTGTCCATCTACACAACTGTGTACATGGACTGTACTGTGTGTCCATCTACACAACAGCATACTGGGATGCTCACACACTTAGCTGTTGCAAAGGCCTGTCGTGCATGCAGATGGAGTGTACACACAGAAGGGCACAGTACAGAAGGGCACAGAAAGGTATAACTGTCCTCACGCACAGGGCGGTCACACATGCAGTGACCTGTACACACACAGCTGCCATCACAGCTGTCACAGGTGCAGGTCACACACATACACACTGCAGTGTACACTGTAGCTGTCAAGTCAGCACCATGTCGTTGGTGCAGCACTACACAGCCTTACAGTACCACAACACCATGTGACACATGACCACTGGGCTGTACAGAGGTGTGCACCAGCTGTGCAGAGTACACATGTACCAACAGGGATCCAACAGGTGTTATGCATTGCAATGATACCAGTATACATGCACAGGTCAGCTCAAGACATACCACGGCCCTTACACAGCTGTGACACCTGACTGTTGCTGTACATCAATGAACACACATCTGGATATGTCATACATGTGATTGTGTGGATGTGTGCATGGACTGCACACACAACACATACATACATAGCCTGTGATGTACCTCGTGCATAACAGTGGCCTAAGCAATGCTACACACGCGAATGGAAGGTGGGCCCATGTCTGTTGAATGCTCACACTACAGGGGGTAGCAATGTTGACCGGGACACATACCCTTGTACTGGTCACCTGTGACACCCATGATATCATACCACAGTCCATGTGTTATGTATGTCAACACACATGTCCAACAATAGCAATGCATACAAACATGACAACAGGAGATACATGTGACATCTGTACTGCGCATGCAGCAACCATGCATGTGCAGTGGCTGATGTCCGTAACATAGTTGCACCTACCTATGACATGCAGTCGCAATGCAGACCCATCATTGACACCTGTATATGGTGACATACAAACAGCACATATGGAGGGATGTGCGTACATAACGTGGTGTACCACCTGTGTAGATGTATGTGTGCAGGGGGTGGCTCACAGTTGTGTCACACACCATCCTATCATGCCATGTGCAAACAGTACGCTATGTCGCTGTTACGTGACGGTGCTGACATAATGCATACACAGCGGTCTGGTGTTACCAACTATATGTCACATGGCACCTGTAACACCTACAACCTCCCGTGTGCATATAGCAGCACATTTGCCAGATATAGCATTGGTACACATAATGCAATCAATACCGCTGCATGTCTATCAAACGTGTCATCATATGGCAGGTGTATCATTCCCAGTACTGCCATGTGTGTCTGAATGTGTGACCAGAGATGCCACATATCGCAGGGAATATGTCCCAGTTGTTACACATCCTTGTACACCGTTGTAGAGATCTGTACATACGTCAGTGTGGGAAGCATGACGTCGGCCGGTGTGGTGCATCACACACGTCGGCTGTCCGTATACACATGTGTGGTCACCACAGTGTGTGTGTGTGTCTGTATGTATGTGTGGTGCTTGGTGTGAGGGTGTATGCTAATATACAGTGAGAAATGATCACTAACCCCACGTGGTGACTAACCCGTAATGGTGATGCATTGCACTACCCTGTTGATGCCATAAGTCCCAGCCATACTGGCTACCTGTGCATGTTCCTTCTCTGTGACACGTCGTGTGGGTGCATAGTACTGTGAGGTGATGACCACATAGGCAAGGGTCCCCACCTGCACACTATGGGGTGTGCGTTATAGTGGTGTACACCCCGTGAATGTGGCCATGTTCCCGTACTGTTACAGGGTCCTACTGCTGCACAGTGTGGCCTCCAGCTACCAAGTGACACCTCACAACATAATTGGCCAGACCGCTGTGTACAACCCCTGCACTATGTCACCATACCTGTAATGTGTCCTGCTATGTATGTCACGTCTCTGTCCAGTGTAGCCTGTGGCACTGACCACATGCGTCAGGTGCAGTATATGTGCGGACATCTGTATCATGTTGGTGTTTCCAACAGTCAGGCTGAGGGTACATGTAGCATGCTGATATTGCCAGACGTGCCTGTGAGTAATCCACAGTTACACGTGGAGGACTGCAAACACTGCTACCTGTAGGCACATGCAAGTACACCATAGGAGGGAACCAGGGAATCACAACCAACATGGTGCTACAGATGTAACCGAGACACATACCGTGAACACATCACAATGCATGCTGCACCTGCACTACATGGTATGACCGATGCACGCCGACAGTACACAACCTATGTCACATACACATCTCTCAGTATTCACACACAGCCACTGCAACATTCACATCCCTCACTATGCATACACAGGTAATATCACATACACATCTCTCAGTATTCACACACAACCACTGCAACATACACATCCCTCACTATGCATACACAGGTAATATTACATACACCTCTCACTATGCTGTTCACCCTGTGCATCAGAATATTTGTGCATAACCCTGCACCGATTGTGTGGATGACAGGGATACGGCACAGGCGTCATCATATGCACGGGTGATATGTTTGCCAGGGGCATAGGCTGCACCAATGGATAACATCATGTGTGTGTGTAAGGGCCAGTGAGTTGACTGGACATGTCTGTGCAGAATGCATGTGGATGTTGTGGAGCCCTACAGTTGTGTTTGCTGTGTGCGTGTATGTGTGTACACAGTTCTGCCATTTGTTAAAGCCTACACGGGGTATAATTGACAGCCCCAGATTGTACAGAGCAGGTTGTACAGCTCACTGTGTCCATCCACGGCCACGTGACCTGTGCCTGCCTGGGGTTGCACGGGCACTACCAGGTGGAGGTACAGAGTGGCTACTGTCTGACGACACATGTCCGCTGAAACCGTGTCCCCACTGAGAATGAACAGGGCCACGTGCATGTGACCTGCTGTGTCCTGGTGTTGACAGTATAGCACCAGCTGCACTGCTACTGCTACTGGCACTATGGGACCGGGCATGTGAGGTGGCACGCTCACGTCGACCTACACTAGGTGGTGTTGCCGGCCTACGTCCACATGGCCTATGCCTCACTCCTACCAGATGTTCCAGCACAGACAGCTCCCGCTCGTGGATTGCCATGCCTCGGTCAAGGATTCAGACCATTTCACCTAATCGCCTATCAAGAACATTAGCAATCTGCTGTTGAGCATTTGCCAATGCCTGGATGTTGTCATTTAGGGTATGGATAGCAGCCCACTGCAGCCTCTGCCCTTCTCTGTTCTGCCATTCAGCACGTGCCTGTGCCGCCATTACAGTCTGGAACATGCATCTGGTGATACCAGCTGCTGCACTCTGTCCTGCAGGTGCATGTCTGCCAGAGGTCCTCCTATGAGCAGCACCAGCCACATGCCTGTGTGGCACATCTGCAGTCATTACACTGACACCATGGTGTGTAGACACACCTTCTGTAGCCACCACACATTCCTGTTCCATGCTAACAGACGCTGACTGTCCTTCCTCTATGGCCACTGGTGATGCGGTATGTGTTGGCAGCAGAACTGTGTGCGGGGAAGAGGGGGACATAGCTGGGATGGTAACCATTGGCACAGATTCAGCCCCTGACAACCCTGCCTGTACCTCATGCATATGTTCATCACTGCTAGTATCTGTGGGGACACTAACATCAGATGGATGCTCTCTCAGCAGGAGAGTAACACACCTACATCACCTGTGAATGCAAAGAAATACTGTAAAGTACAATAGACACAGACACACACACACACACACACACACACACACACACACACACACACACACACACACACACACACACACACAGACACACACACACACACACACACAAACACAGACACACACACAAACACAGACTCACACACACACACAAACACAGACACACACACACAAACACAGACACACACAGACACACACAGACAAACCATGCATGTGATTTGTCAGATGGCATGCAGCATGCCTGTGATACAGCAGAGGGCATGCAGCTCAGACATTAATAGTGTTAGTAAGCATACCTCCCTGGGGTGCACACTACAGCAAGCAGGTGTCATATCAGTAGCCATGCAGTTCACACAATCATGGTAGTATGCATGCATCCCCATGATACACCATGTGGCCCAGACACGGATAACAGTACACATGGCTGACGTGACCTTGACATGTAATCTGCTGACATGTGCATTAACATGCATACATGTCTGACACAATGGTGTCCTGACACATGTACAGCATCATAATGGGCATCACATTGCAGTGTTGTGTGTATGCCCTACAGATAGAATGCATGTTTAGCAAATGTGCATGAGCATGGGAGGGTAGTGTGAGCCATCTACATTGCTATACAGTGTGAAGTACAGACACTGTGCCATTGCATGGCATCATGAGGCATCTATGTTGCTGTAGAATGCATAATATGTACACATTGCATAGCCATAACTGCAACACAGTCGTGATGTTCAACAGATCGTATATGGTAGACTTCAGTGACACCTCCAGTAGCTGTGCACAGGATTTTAGGTTGTCCAGTGTACCACATCAACTGTATAATTGGTCAACTAAGGCTATAATTGGACCATGTATGGACAATGTGCAACAGGGTGTATACACATCCCAAGTACTGTGTGGCTACATGTCTCTGGCCATCCCCCATGGCCATGTGTGCACATGTGTTGGCCAATTGTGTGTGATGGGCATCTATCTCACATGTCTGTGTTGTCCCATATGACATACACCCATAGATGTCAGATATGTCACAATCCACAGGGCTATGCAGACAATGGGTTGTATGTTTGGTATGTGGGGTATAGGTCATGCGATAGTGTGACAATATTGCAGACAGAACACTACATGTCTGGGACATGTTAGGTGGCACATCACAATGTGTGCACCCAATGCAGGGGCATATGACACAATGGTGACACCTGTGGGCTGCCCATATCACAGCTCACTGTGTGCAATGCAATGGCACAGTGTCTGTACTTCACACTGTATAGCAATGTAGATGGCTCACACTACCCTCCCATGCTCATGCACATTTGCTAAACATGCATTCTATCTGTAGGGCATACACACAACACTGTGTGCGTACCACACATGTTGTTCCAATGCATACTACATATGCCTCCATTATAGAACACCTCCACCGTTGTATGCACAGCTGACCACACATGTCGCAATGACAAGTACTGTGGTTTCAAGTCGGTGTATCATTACGTTTGTATATATTGCACATGGGTGGCCTGTGTGAATGACGGGTGGTGCGACCTGCATATCGTGACTGGAACAAACATCAGGTGTGCAAGTGTTAACTGGCCACATGGCAAGTAGATCTACACTGTAACATGCCTGATACTGATGACAGTCTCACCTGCAACGGACTCATGTCTGTGCAGTACGCCAGAGGTACCTGTATAGGGGTGACACACCAGTATGAACATTATCCATGACTGTATGACAGCCACAGGTTGCACTGTGCATGTGAACACATTCACCTGTGTAATAGCATATAGTATGCACATGTGTGCATACACAACGTAGCATACTGTAGTATGCAGCATGTGTGTCCACATACCTTGCATATGTTGTTACTTCACATAATGTACAGTGACACATGCAACTACATGGGATATAATAGCCATATGTGCAGTACTGACTTACCAGGCAACTCCAGGCTAATTGGTTGGGAGACACCCACCTCCACGATGGCAGCTAGTGTTTCTGGATGCTGTTCCCTGGGTGTCCCCAGACTGGCCAGTAGCTCCTCGGTGTGTGTGAGTGGGGGCTAGGTTGGTGGCCCACCACCTGTTCCACCTTGTTCCCTGGCGATTGCAGTGGCATGCTGTTTTGCATGTCGTATCAAGTCCGTGCAGTGTCTGTGCACCTGCTGGTAGGTGCGGTTATGGCCACCCACATCGTTCACCCTCCTGTGTAGATCCTGCCACAGGTCATCCCACTGCTGGGCATGCTGTGGCACATGGCTGAACAACAAGTCATAGTTGTCATGGAGCTGTGGGATGAGGACATCATCCTCCTGGCGTGTGTATGCTGGGAGGTGTGTACGGGGCATTATCTGTAAGACATAATGATGGTGACAGGTCACAGTTTCAGAGATGTACAGAGATACTGCTGCACATACATTTCTATGACATCTACTACATCTGCACAGTTATCTTTGCAAAGCATCATGACACTGACACGACTGATGTGTTTGTGTCACACATGTCACACCCATTATGCATTGGATATCATCACCATATATGTGTGTCACCTCATTACAGTGTTCATACTCCATGTAAATGCTGTCTTGCTGTGGGCATGTCTATTTGCCTGCACTTGTGTTCTTACCTATCTGCACATGCCTGGATGTGTCCACAGTACTACTGTTGATCTGGATGCTGTGTATATGTCACATATCAACACAGACACAGCCGTAATGGACTTGAGCAGTGACAATGCACACATACACATGCACACCTGTACATGCATGTGTTTTGCCATATACATCTACACAGCACTGTACAACTGTTCAATATCCTGCCACGGATCGCCTGTATTGCACATGTGATAGACATGGGACAATGGCTAGTCAGACGACATTCGCAGGGATGGTTATCAACCATAGCATGTGCGGGCACGGTTTCCAAGCTGTAACAGACAGCCATTGTGCCACCGCAAAGTGCATCAGTGCCACATTACTGATCCAGTCAGTTGATAGTACATCTACCATGCGGCCATCACACCATGTATGACTGGGATGACATGTGCAGCTTTGATGGACAGGGTTGCATGGTATGGCAGGAGTATGTCACATATATGGCACAGGGATCTGTCCAGCCTGTGGCGATATTAGTATTAGGATGGTGGCTGTCCATGACATATGTCTTATAGATCAGGATATGGACATGTAGCATATCCATCATCATGGTGTAGCAAATGTCCTTCTGCAAGGTAGACAGCATGCTGCATAGTAGAGGTGAGGATTGTGCAGGCTGGTATCGCACATCCATGCATGGCCATTACCCCTTACAGGTGGTATGTGATCCAATATTGGTCACCACAGTGCTGTATATGCCTGTCCAGTGATCTCCGTGCTCATGGATGGCACCCTGACATGACATGGGTACCTCATATGACTACCTAAGGGGCCTGGAGATGTCACCATGTCAGGGGGTGCACTGCACAGCACTATCCCTTACACAGTGTCCATAATGTTGACCACAGCCTAGGTAGTAGTTTATGGGTACAGGGATGTTCACCTAGTGGTGACACTGCTGGTATCATCCATCAGACTGTGCACATATGTCACACACCTCACCCACACAGCCCATTCTGTATGTTGTTCACAACACTGACACAGTTATACTCATAGGTCATGGCCATTCACAGCCTTACATACACAGATGCCTAACATTTGTCTGTGTGGTATGGGCTACAATGAGGGTGGGGTACAACACATTAACCCTGTTCTACTGTAGCTGGCACTGGTGTGCTGTGCACATGTCACTCTTGCACCTTTTGTAGTTGTGAGTCTGTCAACAGGCCACTGGTGGAACACTCCTGTGATATGCAAAGGTATTTATAATCAAATATCCATGCTGTCTTGTACATCTGTACTGCTAACATCTACAGTGCTAATGGTTCATGGACATGCACACCATACTCAGCAGGGTTATAGTGTGGTGCCAACCTAAATGACTGTCATCACCACTTCTGGGTTGATATTATCCAACACCCTATCTGTATTGTATGGTCATGCTAGGCACTTGTTCAGAACTTGTGAGCATGTCATGAGCTACTGATTACTATAGCACCCATTCCACACCATTTCCCACAGGTACACTGGCTGTCCTACACTTCCCAGCTTGCTTATGGTACAACAGATGTTGTACACACGTAACGCACATATCTTGTGGGACATGGTTGTATATACAGGCATGTCCAACTGTCACGTACCAGTGCTACTGCCTGTCTATATGAGGGATATGTCATACATGTGGCAATAGAGCAATTGTCTCATGTACACATTCAATGCTCACCTCCCAACATACAGCACTACAGCCTGTGGGGGATGCACTTCTGCAGCCGTGCTGGGAGCATAGCTCGCAGGTGTACCTCATTACGAGGAACATACTTCATATGGGGTTCTAAAAGGTGCATGTTCCTCAAGGTTCCACATTGGAAGGGTCTGTCACACATTCATTGTTGTAAATTGTTTACCTGCTAGCCATGGCTAAATAGATGGGAATCATATTAATTCATTAGAATATCTTTTTATACATAAAACCAGCCTATTTTAGCCATCATATGCCCTTCCTAGTTGAAGCTGTTAGTAAGCCAGTTGTAAGTGTTCCACGTTTTGCCCATTTGTCACACAGTATGAGGGCTAATGTTCCTCAGTTTGGGGACAGGAGGTTGACAGCTATGGCTAGGGGTAATGCTGTCACTAACCCTGACTGCACCTGACAGTCATTTGGGGATGTGTAACATTCACAACACACCCCACCCATCACATAGTCTCACATGAGCTACACCACTGGCCACACCTACGAGGACAACTTGTGCAGTACGTCTCCATACTCACTGTAGGCACCAGAGGTAGCCCCCATCATGGAAGATAACATCACCAGCTTATAGCCCACAGACTCATGTGTGCCCATCACATACAGCCAATAGTGAGTTATAACATTCACAACACACCAGTCATAGATGACTCTGTAGGGAGTCACACTGCAGTTCCACACAGCAGGCTACACAAGGCGTTAGTCGCTTACATCTTGCTGTCGGGTAACTGCTTCTGCAACATAACCTATGCACCCATGCCACACCTCACCAGGTACGATATGACTGTCATTCTCCATGTTAGTGTGACTGCCCTGTGATGCCACTTCACAGACTACGTGTGCAGGGACATGCAATAGCTCACCAGTCTTATAGCCCTGAGGGTGTGGGCCAAGCCCTGGGGAGCATTGTGCATTCGTCCGGACACGATACCACTGTACAATGACCGACTGTGTCACTTCAACAGTTGCCTATGCTCCTATTGTCATTCCACAGGCATCTGGTATCTGTCCGCTATGACTGACCTGGTCAAACACAATGCTGTGGCACAGATGACTTGCACCTGTCAGCCCTGGGAGTACAGCTCACATGTAAGGCTCTTGCTGCTTCTATACTGCCTGTCTTGCACAGTTTCCAATAATTGTCACCAGCAGGGTGGTAACTGGCAGGCACAACATGGGTCATGTGACACAATGCTTGCATCTTCCTCTGTGATGCACGCAGGCAAGGCACACCTTATAATGCACCACTCAAACATCTCTGCAGTGACTGGGACCTGCCTCTAGGCTCTGCAGAGCACACCTGCAATGACAGGTTATAGACAGACCATACCTTTCAGGCACATACCTGGACCGGCACACCCACAGCTGAGGGGTTCCCATATCCCACTATGTTTTGCACACATCCTGGCAAGTTACTTAGCACAATGCATCAGAGGTGCTCCACATGCAACTAACTGTGTCCGGGACTGCTATACACATTGTAACAAGCGACAGAGTCAACATCATACCCCACGGGTAACATACCTTCTATGTTGGTATAGTGGACAGTGGGCCTCAGACAGCTACTACTGATGTGTGACTGACACTACCCCACACTTCAATGGGATAGCCACACATGTACCAACACATCCATAAGTCATACCCTCCGCTCTGCTGGATCAACCCATACACACCACCTCCAAGACCTACATTACCCTTGGCATGAACACTACCACCATGTGACTGGTGTTACACACCTGGGTTATCCCCTCATTGGTGGATTCCGTACATATGCTAATCGACCTTGTTAGCCACATCCCGGCAACACACCCATCACAGCATACACAGTCCATGAGTACTACAACACCTACTACAGACGTCTGCTAACAGCGGTTGTTAACATCATGACACCCGTGCAGATGGACAATGCACATACAAATGCTGACACATACCCCAGTGCACTTCATTAGCATGTACACAACTGCATGGATCATGCTATTCCACACAGAGCCATGATGGTACACACCAGATAACAGATGCCACTCTGGTGGTCATGTTACATGGGGATATGATGTAAAACAACAGGTGTAGGCTGTTGCACAGTGGTGTACATTCCCATGTGTGGGGTGGCTCACTGGTCAGCCGTGGTGGGGCCACAGGGTCCCTCATCACATACTCCAAGACTAGCTATGTAAACATGACTGCCACACATTCCAGGGTGTACCACCAGGCATTATGGTGGTATGTCAGTAGTCGATGGCAACACCCACATCTGCTGTCACATACAACAGTCACTCAGGAACATTGCAGACCCAGGTGTTGTTGGCAACATGCTGGAGGATGGATTCAATGCTGACATTACACCCTCTCACTCACTACAGGGCCGCAATCCATACATGAACATTGTGGTGTCCCTGTGGTCACACCTACACAGTACTGACCTACACTCTATATGTCCTGGGACACTGGCCCCATGTCACCTTCCAACGTCCCAGGCTGTGATGTCCACCAACCTCTGCATTACATGTCTCCCCACTAGGCCACCATATTCAGTAATAGCCTTGTTTCAGACATTGTAGCCCCTGACTGGCACACAGCAGCATTTATCACACTACACACAGGTGGCACCACATTGCATGAGTGGGACTATAGTCCTACACACCTGACTGGACTGTTCTGCATGGCTATGGGGCACATCATCAAGTACGTCATTCACAGAGACATTGTTGGGCTCCCATCCTTTGCTGCCACCCAGGTTGGGCTTGTTAGGGCCAGAGCATGGCCCCTACACATTGTGGACTCCTTTCATACAGTTACCAGGGCAGTTGCTGATGGTACGGGAGTCCACACATCCTACATTGTCCTCTCATTGCCTTTCAGCACCATTCCCCATTCTGGTATTGACAACATAAACATCCACCTGCACATCGTACCCTGTGTCTCAGGATGTTATGCTATGTGGCTCATGGACAGAACACACAGTGAGGCCAGCATACCATAGTACCTACTACATGTCAGGTACATTTCGCATACCACGGTCCTCAGTCATAGGGCCCCTCATGTTCAGTATATGCTTCCCTGCGGAACAGGCTAGCACATGGTACTTTCCCTGCCTAGCTTTCAAACCCCTGCATACCAAGCGCCATAATTGCTCCACCAGCTGATACTGACTCCAACCATATGGGTGTCGCTGTGACAGATACATAATATGACTATCATGGCATCAGGCTGCATGACACAAGGTGCATGCACATCACCTTTGAATTACACCATTCACCCACTGACTATCACATGGATGGTAGTCCCCTACATACATATCACATTGTACATGTTTGCAGTACACACATATGTCGCACCCACTCCTGTGGTTACCGTATTGCCACTGTGGCATGGATATCTTTCTATGTGGCCACACCTATCTGTACTGGGTGTGTAGCTGGTACATAGGCACCCATTGTACCTCTGAACTCAAGACATCTACACACATTCAAGGGTACACCACCCCATTTAGGGTGTACCTTACACAACAGCTACAGCTTTACATGCCACAACATTAACACGCCATGACGCTTACTGAGCTACGACAGTTTAAATATGCGGCTGCACTATGGACACCACATCTGTACACATTTGCATACTACATACTCAGGGGTGACCTCTGCTGATCAGACAGGGCCCATGTCCACAACATTATTAATGGATATACTCCTCATACATGACATAAGCAGAGGCCACTGTGAGCAACATGCTCATGGATATGTGCACACATGCCACAATAAGTGGGATGTGCTTGTGGGTTACATTCCCAAACCGGACACTCACCATGCTTTGGAACATAAGTCCTATGTACATCACGCAGGGACACTCAGTAGCACTGTTCATGTGATACCTCCCTTGGTGGTTGGGAGACACATGTAGGCCTGGGATCACTGCAGTGGCTGTACTGTGCAGAGGTGCAGGTGACACCTGGCGCTGCTGTTCACAGGACACTACCCTAGAGAGGTGCCACTAGTGTGAACACTGTAGTTGTGCTTACACATGGACTTGCCAGACTGCATAGTACCCCACTATGCACCTGTGAAGCTATTACATGTCCTTTGTGCATGGTTACTTGGTAGTCCTTCCATTTAGATTAGCTATCATGCTATTACTATGTCCCATACCTACAGGCCATATGTATCCTGTTATTGTACATACCAATAGACGATACCTGTGGTATGCATGATATGCCTGTTATGCTGTGTAGAATATCTGTCATATCTACCTATAATACTATACATTACACATATTTCACATAGTATCCCATAATGCAAAGCATACTTGCACAGCGGGACCACCTTACACATGTCATTGACGTTATATGCCCATACACATGCGTGCTGTGACAGTATATCAACATATACTATCCCCTGCTATGGCACGTCCTTGTTGGACATACCCTACCACTGATGGCGGGTTGTATGGAATTGTTCTGTTTAACGCCCTCATGTAGCATCCTTTGTGGTGTCTGTGCTGTGTACCTTGTGTCCCACTGCTGGACGCACAGTTTCTACAAGCGTTAGTATGCTCAGCAAGACATCACTACATAAATACCTTTCCCCACTTTATGCATTGCGGACACGTTTAATTAATGCAAACCAGGCTATACATACAGTAAAACTAATTAATACAGATCATGCTATACATAACCTTACATATCGGGTGTTCTACATACCTTGTTGTCCTTATGGCATTTCGTTTCTATCTCTCTCACAGTGTTTCAACTGGTATTCGGTATGAGCATACGGTTTGAATGTCTGGCAAGTCATCCTTATATATGTCGATACCTGTAACATGTGGATTCATCCCGCCAGTTGGTGTTCCTGAGTGACTAATTACTTGCATATCAGCTGTGCAGCTACTCCATTCACCAATTACGTGGCAACAGTGGGGTATAATTGGATTCTCCACTTGGGCGTTGCCTATTTGCCCTACCTTCGGGGAGATGGTCTGTATTGTGTTTTGTTATGTATAACTGCAACTGCTATGCATGGAGACAAGTATAGTTTGGATTCATGTCCCCCGTGGATTGTGTGTGACAGGTAGAGTATTTGGTTCAACATGTGGGTGTACCTGTCATCCCAACGTCTGATAACGGAGTATTGCAAATAAAACCTGTAACATGGCTGTTTGTTCCATTATACAACGCCTGCAATTTTGCATGACACCTTTAATTGTGTCTCTCACACGGTATGTTGAGGGTTCTGCAGATGTAATTGACTGACTGGATGTTTGTGCTGCTATTACAGTCTGTATTGCTTTGGTTTCTAGTGTGGGGGATGTTGGTGGGTGTACATAGCATATACAGGTTTGTGGGCCTTGCATTTCTACATAATCCGTATATATGTGTGTGGGCTCCGTCCCTAATTAGAGAGCCAACAGCTAGTAGACTTATGTTACAGGATTGTACATTGGGCCATTGTTAATTGGTTTCTTTATCATCTGCAGGTGAGCTTGCTACTTGTATACCTCCGTAAATGTGGCGATATATCAAGGGATATGTGTACATGACAGCTATCCCTTGTATTTCTGTCCCAGATATTTGCAGTCATTGTGGTTGTGTTGTTAAAAGAGCCTGTTTGCCATGGGTTGACACCTTTTCATATGGTCATTGTTGGACACTTGCGGGACACACAGCGGTGCTTACAGGCCAACACGTAGCCACGGTCAGTACAAAGGTTAGCACATACTTTTATCCTCACTACATACCTATTGTTGTGTGACTTTGGCTACTTATCATTTTGCATGTAACATTTACGTTTCTTACATACAGGCATAACTATTAAATATGACTGTTACATTATATATGGGACATATTTATGTCCTACCATCTCGGACATTTGCCTTTTGTACTGTTTTATGTCAGGACACACCTGCCCAGGGTGGGGCTGTCCCTCCTACTGTGGGACAGGTAGTAACCATATGCCTATGGCTAGCTATACCCACACCTACCGTACTGATCTGCCTCTGACTTGGCACTAACAAACACATGTTGTGGACACACACACACATTACAGTCACACAGAGACGCACACGGCACCCTCAACGCGCACTTACACAGACTACGGCACTCACAGACACAGTTGAACACAGTACCTACGTGGACAGCGACACCGGCAGCGATGACTAACTGTCCCTTCATATCATCATACTATTACTCACGGATGTACTGTTCCGGTACTGTGTTCTATCAGTCTTTCAGCCTCGTGGTTACGCATGTCAGTATGTTACACATTCCATGGTTGGCGGTATCCTATTTATTTGTACCTCCAAGGTGTTATGAATGTCGTTGAACTATCTATTATATTTGCAGATATAGCTGAATCCATCTATATCACCATATATCCCTCTATTGCCCTTTCTATCTGTATTATATATATGCATATGTGTACATATATATATATATATATATATATATATATAGATATATATATATATATATATATATATATATATATATATATATATATCTGGCGGGGAACGTGATAGGCACACAGCACCACCATATGCTGTAAGGCTCATGTACTGTTCAGGTGTTGGCATTCCGTGTTCCACTGGCTGTTGTGTTTACAATGTTTGAGGGCTGCCTATGTAGGAGTCACACATTGGGCCACCTATACATTACAATTTACAGGTGGTCATGTTTGTGTGCCATCCATTTTACTGTGTGTGCAGGTGGAGAGGTGTCAGTCCATAGGGGCCTACACTGTCAGAGTATGTGCTATATGTTCCCTCTTTGCCAAGGCATAGGCATATTGGGCACGCCTCCGTCTGCCTACTGGGGCTGGCACAGTGTGTTCATGGTCTGAATCCCTCTGTGCCTGTAATGGCCTTGGCAATTGCGGTGGGCTATGAGGGCCTTCACCATTTTGTCCCTGCTGCAGCTGCTTCCGCAGGATCATATTATGTAGCATGGCACATACTATGATGATGTGGGCACACGTGCCTGGAGAGTACTGCAAGGCTCCACCAGATGTATTCAAGCACCGGAACTGTGATTTCAGCATCCCGAACACACGCTCTATGATTATTCTGGTTTGTGCATGTGCCTCATTATGGTGTTCGTGCATGGGTGTGTGTGCATTTCTGATGGGAGTCATCATCCATGGCTCCAGTGCATAGCCAGCATCCCCCATGAGATGGCCATGTGGGATGTCCCCCCTGACAAATACCTGATACAGCTGTGAGGCATGCCAGATATAGGAGTCATGGTAGCTTCCAGGGCTGCCAGCACACACATCCATGATAATGCCCTGGGCATTGCACATGACCTGGCAGTTGATGGAGTGGAATCCCTTGCGGTTTATGTAGCGCCTATCCTGCTCACCGGGTGGTGACTTGATTTGTATGTGTGTGCAGTCTATCGCACCCAGTACCTCTGGGTATTGTGCCACACGGTGGAAGTGACGCATATTGCTGGCCAACTCCTCCTGAGTTCTGGGGAAGTATATCTGCTCATTGGCATGTGGTAACATGGCATCCAGGAACTGGTGTAGTACCCTGGATGCTGATGCCTGTGAGATACCCATTATATCTCCAGTTGGCCTTTGAAAGGTACCTGTGGCCAGTATTCGCAGGCTTACACATACCTTCGTGTCCACTGGGATGGGTTCCCCTCTGTTGTTTCTGGTTCTCAGGCGTGGCTGGCACATCTCCACTATTTGCTGTAAGATGTCCCTGTCCACCCTGTAACGCTCTACTATCTCCAGGTCATGTAGCCCCTGGTAGGTTACCCTTGGTCTGAACACTCTCCTTCTCCTCCGAGGCCTGCGTTGGTTGTCGGCATCATCCTCCACAACACCGTCAGTCTCTAACACATGCTGATGAATCACAGCTATGGCAGCTCCCAACATGTACATTTTAAAAGTTCCCCGTGTGTTTACACCTATGGTGCGGTGTTTGGGAATACACAGGTGTGTGTTGGGTGCTTTCACACTTTATACTATTGTGCTGTGAACACCGATGATGTCATAGGGTGTGTATGTACGATCGTAGCTACAGGTTATCTTATGTGTTTTACTGCCGGAACTACTATTGTGGTGCCTTTGGTGTTGAATTACATTTGCCTGCCGTGGATTACCTCTTGACCTTCCCTTTACATTTCTGCACATTGCACCTACCATTTTCTGGCGTGCATCCTGCAGCCTACTTTCATTTGTACTTTCCTGGACCTGGCGTATCTTGCATTATGTGTGCTTCTGCCGGTCTGCTGTTGGTTTGCTTTGCTCTGCTGTGTCAGGTCTCCTATCTTTGCAATCCAATACCTCCCCTCCTTTCTTTGCATTCCAATGCCTCCCCTATCCTGTTTTGCAGGTTTCTGCAAGCAGACTTGTCAGCTGCCGTCGATTGGCCTTCGTGGGTTGATTGGTGTTAATTGCTCATTAGTACTCCAATTACCCTACTTCCACATTTCCTTCTTTTCTTCCCCTAACCTTCCTGTTTCTGCTATTGTTTGCAACGCGTGCATCCGATTACTGGGTTTCGGGCACGTTTTCATCCTCGTACACGTGCTTTTGGGCAACATGTGTGCTCTCAGCTAAACGATTCCTCCCCACCCCTGTCTTTCAGCTTTGCTTAGCAACGGACAGGCCAGATTTGCAATGCTCCAATGTGCTTACTGCTATGGTGGCACACCCCTCTGCTGATGTCATGTATCTCCTCTGAGCCACTCCTCAGTGTTATACCGCTGCGCCGTATGGTACAACTTTCATCCGGTGGGACATTTGCGATTCAGTATTATCTGCCTCATTTGCATGGCATTGACTACTAATTCATAGTTACCGCGCCGAACACTATCGCAGGCCCTTAGCAACCCTTGCACCTTGGTTGTGGTGTTCCATGCCTACCATTGTGTATTATGCTGTAAACCTGATTTCTATTACGTTGTGATTTTATGACATTTTTATATTATTTCTTTATGTTACAGTTTCTGCCCACATGCCCTGCGGTTGTGCTGTGCATTACTGTGGACATGACATTAAATGTTGTTATTTACGTGTTGTGCATCTTTTCTTATGCCATTGGCTGTGTATTTCGCCATTGGCATATGTTAACGTTGTGATACCTGAGTCTGGCCCTCTTCCATAGCTCCGATGTTCTGTTTGGGAAAATGTAAACCGTGTTTTTTGGTTTACATTTCCGTGGGCTTACGCTACACCTGCACCACTTCATGAATCGCTATATGCCTTCATTTGCATGGTGCGACACTGCACATGGGGTGATTAGCATACCTATGCCGGGGGCTGCGCAGTTCTGGCATACGCCGGTAGTGCACGTGAAATTGGATCGTACCTGAATCGCTCGACGGCCATATTTGGTGTTATACCGCCTACGCTATGCCTGCGCCTGGCGCAAGCTTCATGAATCCCGGGGAAAGTTTTAACTGCCAAAGCAGTTCTAGACGCTCAAGCAGTAGCTGTAAAGGACCCCCTCTAATGTCAAAAGCTACCTGTCCTAACACCCTAAATGTAAAACTGTGTTGAGGGTTGTCATTCACGTGCTTTGCCAATGCATTTTCAAACTTCTTCTTCTTGATGCTGTATATATGTTCATAAATTCTTTCATTGAAACCTCTGTCAGTCTTGCCCACGTAAAACGCTGGGCAGGACTGACAGCAGGCTAAATAAACCACTGAACGAGATTTACAATTGAATCTTCCCATAGTCTGATAACTGGTTCCACTTATTTTAAATTTTGAACCAGTGGCAATGTACCTGCACATGTTACAACTCTCACACTTAAAAGTGCCTTTAAGCCTAACTCGGGTGTCATACTTGATTTCCAATAAACATTTTAGGTTGTCCCCTCTCTTATATATAAATCTGGGCAAGTAACCCAACTTACCCTGGAGGGAATCATCACACATAAAAATACTCCAATTCTTGACCAGAATTTCTCTGATTAAGCTAGTCTCAGCACTGAACATAGTGATAAAAGAGATAGCAAAATCGACCTTTTTGTTTACTGACGTGGTCTCCACCCCTACAGGTGGTACCTGTTCAGTTTGTAACATATCATTCGGCTTACGATGTAAAATGGGCTTATAAGTTCCCCCCTCTCTTTTAAACTGGACCTCACTAACCAATTCCTGTATAAACTTAACTGGATAACCTCTGTGAAGGAATAGCCCCTTAATGAATTCACATTCCTCTAAAAAAGATCGATGATCAGTCACCATCCGGGTGGCATGCACCAATTGTCCCTTTAATACCTCTCTTTTTTGGTGACTAGGGTGTGCACTGGTGTAATGTAACATGGTGTTAGAGTAGGAACTTTCCCGAAAAATTTTGGCCTTGAAAGCACCAACAGACACATCCTTGTGCGGGTCGACATCCAGATAAGAAATTCTGGAGTCCGCCTCTGCAAATGTGAAGTTTAAAAAGGCTGTACTAGAGTTGAGGTGATTCATGAAGGCCTCCACATCAGTGTGGGTACCTTCCGACAAAATAAAGATGTCATCTAAAAATCTGGTGTAGAAATCAATTTTTAACGGGCCCACTTGGTGGTTGAAAACAAATCGATGTTCCCATTCATCCATCACTAAATTGGCGAAACTTGCCCCCACCGGTGAGCCTATAGCTACTCCAGTTTTTTGTAAATAAATCTCACCTCCAAAGGCTACAAAATTGTACTTCAAAATGAGGTCCAAAATTCCTGTACCAATCTAATTTCATTACTACTAGCCTTGTGATACAACAAACGGTCAGTAACCCAGTCAATGCCCATATCATGTGGAATGGATGTGTAAAGGTCCTTTACATCTATCGTCAAAAACCTATGCCCACTCTTGTATTCCATACAATTTATGGCTTTCAAAAAAGCCCAAGAATCCCTACAGATTTGTTTCTCCTTTTTGACATATTTCTTCAAAATGTTGTCAACAAATTTGGCTAGCGGGTAAGTGGTAGAACCCCTAGCATTAACTAATAGTCTCATAGGAGGATCCATAACATCTTTGTGGATATTAGGCAGACCAAACGCTGATGGAATCCTAGGAGACAAAACAGTCAAATAGTTCAAAACATCCTGTTCAATCACATTCTCCACAAATAAATCATTCAAAAAAACATGAATACGTCTATAAGCAGTATTAAGTTCATTGACACTAGACGTTGCATAAGCATCCTGCATTAACATATGGGTAAGGTGACTCTCATAGTCACAAGTGTCCATCAGTACTAAACCACCCCCTTTGTCAGGCTTTAGAATCCTGACAGGTAAGCTCTTTAAAATGCCCAGCAGGTCTAACTCGTCATCAGTCATGTTCTTGTTTAAAAACGACAAGTAGCTGCTAGACAAATTTCTAATTTCAATTTCACAAAGGTGTTCAAACAAAAATAGTAAAGGGTGTATGGGGGGGTTGAACGTACTTGGGACTCTCAAGGTCCTCTCATCTGAACTACTGCTACCAAAAATTGACAACAAATTTAACTTACGAACGAATAGTTTCAAGTCCAAAAGAGTGTGCGCTAAATTAAAATGTCTCCATGGCACAAAAGTGAGACCCTTAGAAAACAAGTCTGCTGTCTCAGTAGATACTGGCAAACTTGAGTAATTGTATACAAAAAAGTCTCCAATACTATTACTGATGGTGTTAAGTTTCAATCTTCTGTTCACTTCTGATAGGACCTCTTGGTCCTGTTCTTGAAGTGACTTCTCGTGTTGTAAAACCTCTGGTGGTTCTGTCCTTGATTTGAGGAAAAAGACGACGAAGGGCAGGCGTTCGCCTCATCCCAAATTGTGCCATTAACTGGATCTTCTAAATCCACAACATCTTCCACTTCTCCACTAGTAACAGGGCTATTAAGGTTAGGTGGCTGACCCATACCACCATTAATCTTATGGTCAAACACCCCAGTTTCGGCATAAATGACCTGAGATTGAGGGGGAGATGGATAAGAAACATGCTTATTGTATGCATCAATGTCCCTTTTCAACTTTTTCATTTTCATTTCTAAATTGCAGGATATTTGTTGATCTATCATTGAAAAAATTCGTTTGTACTCAAAATTGTACCTATTAAAGTCGACATGTGCCTTAATAGTCTTGTCCAAACTTTTAATTTCGACACTCAACTGATCTATGTGCTTCTGATAAAACTTGACCATTAAGTCCATCAACTCGTGTCCATGCCTATCGAACAACTTAATTAATTCAACATGGAACTCTGAACCAGCAATCAACCCAGTGGGGTACTGCCAGGAGCGTAAGCCCTTTGGCACAACCCCCACCTTCTTGCACTCGTTAAAATAAGAAATCTCTAACTGGAGTTTTTTTACCTTTAGAGATTTGTGGTCCAATGTTTTCAAAGAGTCCACTAGTGAAGTCTCAATTACCCCTGGAATCATGCCCGTAGTTTCACTGACTTTCTCAAACGTCGGAAGTTGATCATTCAACCAAGCTGTAACGTTGAGCGGATCTTGTGCTCCTCCTTTAGATGTACCAGCAACAGTTTGTTCAGCAGAAGGTCTAGTGTGTGTTGGTGCCTCTAAATCAGACACCCTGACACTTCCGCTGTCCTCTCGGTCAATCGACCCATCCCTGGTGGCCGCAGTCACCTCAGGTGATAACACTACCCCAAGACCTCCATCTACCAAAGTGGCAGCACTTCCTTTGACTGCTGCAAAGCCATCCAAACATTGGGATAACACATCTATCCATTCGCTAAGTTTGTTAACCATGTTGGTGATAATAACCATCGCTGAATTGCTCGAGCTAGTGTCTCCTTCCACATCCATGAGGACTGCTGGTTCTAACAACTGTCCGTGGCAACAAACCAAACAAACTAAATAAACTGGAACAATGAAAAAACAGCAACGAACTCAAAACACGCCAAAATACCATGACAGAGGAACCAAGCAATAAAATAAAATGTGAAGTGTTTAATTAACATCCACTTTTCGTTCAAAAATCACTGAACTTCTTCAGGCCGACATCAAACAACAAAGAAATAACAAAACCTTTTTATACTTTTTTATACTTAATTAAAACGTCACATAATGCATTTAAAAGGACCAAACAGCTATCAGTAAGCACTTAACATCACTGGTGTGGAGTGTTCTAAGAAACCCTTAAAGTACTACTACATACAAGAATGTCAAAAACTTGTTTGTATAAATAGTAAAATACTGAAAATAGACAACTCTGTAAAAACTAACACTGCAAAGAAATGTTAGCATGTCAAATCGCTAAAAATTAATAATAATGAAGCCAAAAACAAAAAAATAAACATAAAAAAAAATACATCAACTTTAAAAATGTCAAATGACAAATTTCACCTTTGCATACTCCTTAGCTTCAGAATACAAGCTAAACTAACTCTGTCATTAAGTCCCGGCCACCTGTAAGAACAAAGTTTTAACTGCCAAAGCAGTTCTAGATGCTCAAGCAGTAGCTGTAAAGGACCCCCTCTAATGTCAAAAGCTACCTGTCCTAACACCCTAAATGTGAAACTGTGTTGAGAGTTGTCATTCACGTGCTTTGCCAATGCATTTTCAAACTTCTTCTTCTTGATGCTGTATATATGTTCATAAATTCTTTCGTTGAAACCTCTGTTAGTCTTGCCCACGTAAAACACTGGGCAGGACTGACAGCAGGCTAAATAAACCACTGAATGAGATTTACAATTGAATCTTCCCATAGTCTGATAACTGGTTCCACTTATTTTAAATTTTTAACCAGTGGTGATGTACCTGCACATGTTACAACTCTCACACTTAAAAGTGCCTTTAAGCCTAACTCGGGTGTCATACTTGATTTCCAATAAACGTTTTAGGTTGTCCCCTCTCCTATATATAAATCTGGGCAAGTAACCCAACTTACCCTGGAGGGAATCATCACACATAAAAATACTCCAATTCTTGACCAGAATTTCTCTGATTAAGCTAGTCTCAGCACTGAACATAGTGATAAAAGAGATAGCAAAATCGACCTTTTTGTTTACTGACGTGGTCTCCACCCCTACAGGTGGTACCTGTTCAGTTTGTAACATATCATTCAGCTTACGATGTAAAATGGGCTTATAAATTCCCCCCTCTCTTTTAAACTGGACCTCACTAAACAATTCCTGTATAAACTTAACTGGATAACCTCTGTGAAGGAATAGCCCCTGAATGAATTCACATTCCTCTAAAAAAGATCGATGATCAGTCACCATCCGGGCGGCACGCACCAATTGGCCCTTTAATACCCCTCTTTTTTGGTGAATAGGGTTTTTGGTTTCATTATTATCCATTTTTAACGATTTGACATGCTAACATTTCTTTGCAGTGTTAGTTTTTACAGAGTTGTCTAGTTTCAGTATTTTTACTATTTATATAAACAAGTTTTTGACATTCTTGTATGTAGTAGTACTTTAAGGGTTTCTTAGAACACTCCCCACCAGTGATGTTAAGTGCTTACTGATAGCTGTTTGGTCCTTTTAAATGCATTATGTGACATTTTAATTAAGTATAAAAAAGTATAAAAAGGTTTTGTTATTTCTTTGTTGTTTGATGTCGGTCTGAAGAAGTTCAGTGATTTTTGAACGAAAAGTGGATGTTAATTAAACACTTCACATTTTATTTACTGCTTGGTTCCTCTGTCATGGTATTTTGGCATTTTTTGAGCTCTGATATGCTCACCAATTTGTTCCTTTAATTTTCGTTCCATTTTCCCAACATAGAAACAAGTGCAGTGGGTGCATACAGCACAATAAACTACTTTTGCGGTCTCACAATTAAATTTTCCTACTATATTTATATTATAATTATTGATAGAAATAGACCCTACTTCCAAAACAAATTTACAGAACTTACATCTGCCACATTTATACATGTGGCCCTTAGTTCTAATAATAGCGGTGGTTTCAAAACATTTTATTTAGATGCATTTAGATGTACTTATAAAAAAAGACATTGAGACCAATTCCTTTATTTCAGAAATTTTTTGTAAAAAAACTTACAGTAACAGTTTTTTACATTATGATAGTAGCCATTCACATGCAAAAAAGATGGCTGTCTTAAAGGGGCAATTTGTGTGAGCTGCCCGAATGGTCAGCAGATGGAATAGTTTTCTTAAAGAATGAGAAGTGTTAAAAACCATGTTCTTACATAAAGGGGCAATTTGTGTGAGCTGCCCGAATGGTCAGCAGATGGAATAGTTATAGAATAGATGGAATGAGAAGTGTTAAAAACCATGTTCTTACATAGAGGATGTCCCACATCTTTTGTTAATGAAGTTATGGAAGAGGTTATTATTAAAAGAGAGAATGGACATTTCAAACCACTTTTAACAGATATTGCTATTGCACCACTTACTGAATGTGCAACTCTAATGGGAGTGGATAATACATCTTTGTGCAAAAATCAAGTTAGTAATAATGTTTATAATGTAAATAATTATGGGGGTAACCAAGATAAAAATTTTACATGTAGCTTTATTACTATTTTTAATTCTGAGAGTCCCATCATAAAAAATATTTTATTTAAAAATTGGCCCCTATTACTGCATGATTCTTCAGTTAGAAATAAAATCAGTGATTTTTCATCTATTGTTTACAAGAAGGGCTATAATCTTAAAAAATGTTTTGAAACCACTGCTATTATTAGAACTAAGGGCCACATGTATAAATGTGGCAGATGTAAGTTCTGTAAATTTGTTTTGGAAGTAGGGTCTATTTCTATCAATAATTATAATATAAATATAGTAGGCAAATTTAATTGTGAGACCGCAAAAGTAGTTTATTGTGCTGTATGCACCCACTGCACTTGTTTCTATGTTGGAAAAATGGGAAGAAAATTAAAGGAACAAATTGGTGAGCATATCAGAGCTATTAGAGACAACATAGAAACAAACGCATTGGCGAAACACATCTCTTTAAATGGTACACACTCTTTTAAATTTTTAATATTAGACATTCTGAAAAGTGATAGTAGGAGAGGTGCATGGCAATTAATTCTTGAAAAGATGGAATTGAGATGGCAAATCCGTTTATGTGCACATTCTTGGCCAGGTTTAAATGGTATGTTATCTTTAGGTAGTGTTCTGAAATTAAAGGCTTTAGAACATTAATTGGTAAGTTTAGTATTGTGTTACAATGTATATTTCTTATGTAAACACTTTTTAAGCACATTTGCAAGTATACATTAATATAGTATTCGTGCTTTGAAGGTGTGTTGTTATGTAGTTATGTCATTATGACTCACAGGGAGATGGGCAAATGAGAGAAGTGATTTGACTTTCATTCAACGTTTTAAACTGGAAGAAAATGATGTGTAATTGTCAGAAGTTTGTCATTAGCACAAACAAAAGCGCTTACTCTTTGCTATTTTGTGTTATTAATTGGTTTTAGCTTGTACTCCCAATCATTAAATACCTTTTCTTCACTCGCCTGTCCGGATTTTATTTATTTGGATTTTTGGGATATTAAGTTGACACTACTAACACACTCTTCATATTAAGTTGACAATACTAACACACACACACACACTGCATATTACGTTGACACCACTAACATGCACTGCATATTAAGTTGACACTACTATCACACACACTGCATATTAAGTTGACACTACTAACACACAGACTGCATATTAAGTTGACACTGCTAACATGCACTGCATAATAAGTTGACACTACTAACGCAGTCTGCATATTAAGTTGACACTACTAACACACTCTGCATATTAAGTTGACACCACTAACATGCACTGCATATTAAGTTGACACTACTAACACACACACTGCATATTAAGTTGACACTGCTAACATGGACTGCATAATAAGTTGACACTACTAACACACTCTACATATTAAGTTGACACCACTAACATGCACTCATATTAAGTTGACACTACTAACACACACTGCATATTAAGTTGGCATTAACACACACTGCATATTAAGTTGACACTGTTAACACACACACTGCATATTAAGCTGACACTGTTAATGCACACTGTATATTAAGTTTCCTAATATAAATCTACACTTTTCCTTAAATTTGTATGGATTTTTTTTACCTACTCCATCATTCATAGGTTCATGAGTTCAGAGGTAAGTACTAGGCTAGATGTCCTACTGGGCTATTTTAAGCCTAGACAGTTTCCCTTTTTGTGCTCAAAATAGCCTATTCCATTTTGTTATAGATTGCCCTTACCCATCCCATGGTTGATAATTACATATTACTCATATTGAGAATAAATGGAATCATACAATAGATAATTTGAAGGGATCTATACATGGGATAAAGCATTTAGGAGCTGCAACTGTCTGCTAATAGTACAGGGGGCAGTCCTGGGGTAAATGTTCTGTTTCCTCTCTGTAGATCTAAGTTGTACTTGAAAATGAACGGGGATGAACTTTTTTTATGCAGATGGGGAGTCTGTACCACAGCAGCAGCATCTTCTGATAAATACATTTGTCTCTTCAAGTCATTTTGTTTATGTTGCAGAAGAGGTTTATATCAATAGACTGAGTATTTCTAATGCCATTTGACTTGCTGTTGTGCAGTAACTCCATCAGTAATGGGTCAGAAGATGCTTTGTATGCCAGACACAGGTCAACCTTTAGCAGTCTGTACGATACCAAGTATTGTGACAGAGCTTGGAGTTGGTCCATATATGATATGTTGCTTAGGCCTTCTATACTTTTAGTAAGGTACAGTATCTCTGTGGGCATTCCAATTGTTGCAACGTGTCTGGACAGATACATGCTAAAGGAAACATTATATTCAATAATTGGCCTAATGATAGCTGAGTAAAGGGGGACAATAATATCCCTACAGCTAAACACAATCCTTTTGTTTATAAGATGTGCAATACAGAAGGACTTTCTTACAACAGCAGACACATGCTGGTCAAATTTTAGGTCACTGTCCATTGTGCAACAATATATGTATACTCAATATGTCACATTCTCCTTGTATTGTTATTTGTCTGAAAATAAAGTTATGTTGATATCTTTAGTGCTTTACAAATATTCTACTGCACTTTATAAAAATCTGTACAATGGCCAGTCAATTGCTATACCCAGTATCAAGTACTGTGTCTTTACCATGTGGCCCAGTTCATGGATGAAAATGGTCCTTAGACCAGTCCTTCTACCTGGTTAAAAAAATGCAAAAATAAACAACTGCACTAAATAAAACCCAACACCAAACTGAACTCTGATGTGAAAAAGGTTGTTCAGCATGGAAAAAAAGCAGCATAGAAGTATTTTAAAATTCTGAAATCACATTCTTAGTGGCTACAGTTCTGCAGTGTTAAAATAATCCCCGGGATTCATGAACCTTGCGCCAGGCGCACGCATGGCGTAGGTGCCACAATGCCAGACATGGCCACCGAGCGATTCAGGTACGATCCAATCCCACGTGCACCACCGGCGTACGCCTGAGTTGCGCCGCATCCGGCGTAGGTATGTTAAACACCCCATGTGCGGTGTTGCACCATGCAAATGAAGGCAAGTAGTGATTCACGAAGTGGCGCAGGCGTAGCATAACGGCACGGCAATGTAAACCAAAAAAAAACGGTTTACATATATCCAAACATGACATAGGAGTAACGGAAGGCTGCCAACGTCAGGTGTCATACTGGTGCAACATGCCAATGGTGAAAGACACCGAGAATGTCAAAAGAAAACATGCAGAAAATGTAAATAACGACATAAATGGTATGTACGCAAAAACCACAGCAGAACCCCAGGACATGTCCGCGGAAGGTGCGGAACAATGAAATAATATGACAATGTCATAAAAGAGCAGTATAAGACACATCAGCATCACAGCCACAATACACCATAGTATGCATGGAAAGCCACAACCACAGCCCAAGGGTTGCCAAGGAGTGGCGGCGGTGTCCGGCGCCGTAACCATGTATTAGTAGTCAATGCCATGCAAATGAGGCAGATAATACTGAATCGCAAAACCCCCGCCGGCGTAAGGCTGCACCAAACGGCGCAGCGGTAATACACCGAGGAGTGGCCTAGAGGGAATACATGTCAATCGCAGAGGGGTGTGCCACTGTAGGAGGAAGCACATTGGAGCCCAGCAAACATGGGCTGTACAATGCACATCACAGCATCAGGACCAGCGTGTGAGGAAATAGATGCGCTGAGAGTACACAATGCGCACAGATGCATGTGCACGAGGATGACTACGTTCCCCAACCCAGTCATGTGACGGCTGCCCCGTCAACAACCACGGATACAGGAAGGTGATGCGGAGAATATGAGGAAATGCGGAAGCAGTGTAATTGGAGTCGTAATGAGCAATCAACACCAATCAACCCACAAAGGGCAATCGGCGGCAGCTGACAACTCTGCATGCAGAATCCCGCAAAACGGGAAAGGGGAGGCATATGAATGCAAAGAAAGTAGGGGATGTAGCAGAATTGCAAAGAGCAAAGAACCGATACAGCACAGCCAAGTAGAGAGGTAGCATAACGGCGGTGGCAGACAAAATGCATGAGATGCCATGTGCCTGGAGGATGCACTCCAGGAAATAGTAGGTGCAACTTGCAGAAACAGTAAAGTAAGGTGTAAAGCTAAACCAATGCAGGCAAGTGTAATGTAACACCAAAGGCAACAGCGTTGCAGTGCCAACGGTAAAACACGGAAGATAACCCACAGATACAGCAGTACAGACACACCCAATGACATCACTGGGTGTACAGCACAACACTATAAAGTGTGAATGCACACAACACACAGCGCGTATTCCCAAATGCCACACTTTAGGGTGTAAACACACGGGGAACTTTTAAAATGTATATGTTGGGTGCTGCCGTGATGCATCAGCATGTGTTAGAGACAGACGGAGTTGCAGAGGAGGGTGCCGACAACTACCGTAGGCCTCAGAGGAGAAGGAGAGTGTTCAGACCAAGGGTGACCTACCAGGGGCTGCAAGACCTGGAAATAGTAGAGCGTTACAGGGTGGACAGGGACACGTTACAGCAAATAGTGGAGCTGTGCCGGCCATGCCTGAGAACAAGAGACAACAGAGGGGAGCCCATCCCAGTGGACACAAAGGTATGTGTAAGCTTGCGAATACTGGCAACAGGTACCTTTCAAAGGCCAACCGGGGATATAATGGGCATCTCACAGGCATCAGCATCCAGGGTACTACACCAGTTTCTGGATGCCATGTTACGACATGCCCATGAGTATATATACTTCCCCAGATCTCAGGAGGAGTTGGCTAGCAATATGCGCCACTTCCACCGTGTGGCACAATACCCGGAGGTACTGGGTGCGATAGACTGTACGCACATAGAAATCAAGTCACCACCCGGGGAGCAGGGTACACGCTACATAAACCGCAAGGGATTCCGCTCCATCAATTGCCAGGTCGTGTGCAATGCGCAGGGCATTATCATGGATGTGTGTGCTGGCAGCCCTGGAAGCTACCACGACTCCCATATCTGGCATGCCTCACAGCTGTATCAGGTATTCGCCAGGGGGGACATCACACAAGGTCACCTTGTGGGGGATGCTGGCTATGCACTGGAGCCGTGGATGATGACACCCATCAGAAATGCACACACACACATGCAAGAACGCCATAATGAGGCACACGCACAAACCAGAATAATCATAGAGCGTGTGTTTGGGATGTTGAAATCACGGTTCCGATGCTTGGATACATCTGGTGGAGCCCTGCAGTACTCTCCAGGCACATGTGCCCACATATTCATAGTATGTGCTATGCTACATAATATGATCCTGCGGAAACAGCTGCTGCAGGGACATAATGGTGTAGGGCCACCAAGCCCGCCACAACTGCCAAGGCAAGCACAGGCACAGAGCGTTCAGCACCATGAACACACTGTGCCAGCCCCAGTAGGCAGACGGAGGCGTACCCAATATGCCTATGCCTTGGCAAAGAAGGAACGTATAGCACATACTCTGACAGCCTAGGCCCCATGGACTGACACCTCCCTACCTGCACACACAGTGAAATGGATGGCACACAAACATGGCCGCCCATAATGTGTACCGTATGGGTGGTCCCATGTGTGACTCCAACATAGGTAGCACCCAAACAATGCACATCCAACAGCCAGCGGAGCATGGAACGCCAACACCTCAACCGCGCGCGGGTCTGACAGCAGACGGCGAGTATGCTGCCACGTTCGGCGCAAGGTGTCTACATATGTACATATGTGCATACACAGATATGGAGATAGATATCATTACACACGTAGAAATATATGTACACATACACAGATATAAAGTACAACAGGTTAAACAGGGAATCACAGGGATGCAAGGTTACAGAGAAGTAAGACACGAAATCTCTACATAGTAAACATAGTGAATGACAACCCGACTATCCGGGAGGGTGGACAGAGCAGGGAACGCCACCCATGGAAAGGTCAACCCACCTAAATGCATATTCGCGAGTCGGGATGATCGCCAGGCCACGATACAGTAACAGGACATGTGCGGGTAATATTCTTAGGATATGAGAGCGGAGGTAGACACCGCCGCCGGTGATGCGGTCAACGTAGGTACTGTGTGCAACCGTCCCTGCGAAAGTGGCAGTATGTGTATGTGTGAGGTGAGGGTGTCGTGTGTTCCGCTGTGCAAGTGTAATGTGTGTGCCACTGTAAAATGTGTATGTAGGTGACATGTGACAGGCGGAGTGGAATAACATGTGTAGGCATACAGTATAGGAACCATAGGCGTATGTACAGCAGTACCCACAAAGTAGTACTGAGAGCTCCTCACTGGCTAGGCGCGTGGTGACGTAAAATGATGCAAAGCGAAAATGTCCCAGAATGTACCACAGGAGTATAGCCAACATGAGATGCAAAGGACGCATGTACAAACCATGACCGTATGTATGGCGCCGATATGTTAATTTCAACACGATACATCAGCAACGTTACACAGCAATAGTCATGTACCGCGGAAATACGCATGTGCTACCCCGGCACCGATCGTGGACACGTATCGTCCCGTAAACACCGCTGTGTGTTCTACGAGTGTGAAACAAGCAATCGCCACCCGAATAGGTGGCAACCAGTAGCATACAGGCCATCCCAAGTACAGGACCACAATGACCGTAAATATCCGTGACAAAATGCCAAGGGATAGTCGGCACGCATTTAACAGCCGCAGATATACTACCGATGTGACGGAGGAATACATGCAGGAAGCACACATGCAGGCGGTACCGACACCAGACGACATCAACAAAACCTACACTCCTAGAACAACAGACAGGTAACTTGCAGCTCCCCAGGCAGGGATGGAGCACACACACAAGCATACCGTGTATGTATAAATGCAAGGCCCACAACCCGCACTCCACCCACAGCCGCCGATATACCCCATCGCACATATCAAAGGGATACAAGCTGAAATAGCAGCAAAATCATACAGGCAGTCAATGACAGCGGCATACCCGCAACATCTCTCGTGGGAAACACTATCAGCAGCGGATGCATACCTGCATCCGTTGTGTACAGGAATACAAGAGCTATGTTACACATCCGAATGCAAAACGCCATCGACAGACGCCGCCAGGACATGGACACCCACATGTCGAACATAATACCATACCCAACACACACAATCCACGGCTAACACCACAGCGAAATGTACCTGACGCCACACATAGCGGCTGCAGTCACACATAACATAACACAATACATACCATCCCCATGAAGGTAGTGCAAATAACCAACGCCCAGACGAGGAATGAACCATGCCCTAGTTCCGACACGTACCATACGAATGGAGGAGATGCACAGGTGATATGCGCATAAGTACACACCGAGGAACAGCTATTGGTGTGATGAACCCACATGCCGCAGGTGACGACGGATATAAGGAAGACTCCCAGGATATTCAAACCGTATGTTCATACCGAACAAATACTTTATTCTCACTCGAGCCGTTTTGTTGTAACTAGCGAGACTCTAACGGAATAGGGAAACCAACACAGGAAAGGTATGTAGAACCCACGAGATGTACTGGTGTGTAACGCATGATATGTATGACGAATCTGCACTGTATGTGAACGGTGTTTGTAAGTAAAGATACCTGTCCATAAAGCAGAGAGTGGTGAAAGGTGGTTATGTAGTACTAACCCGCTGAGCATACCAACGACTGTGGACACCGTGTGCACAGCAGTGGGACATCATGTACACAGCCGGGATAACCCAAGGGCTGCCATAGGGATTTAAAACACAGAACAATGCCACCACCCACGCCGATGCTGGCAGTGGATGTCCAACAATGAAGTGCCACAGCAGGGGATAGGACATGTATGTATAGTGTCACAGCACACATGTGTATGGGCATATACCATCGATGTCATACGTAATGTGCGCACGACGTGCACGTATGCCTCGCAGTAGGGGTGACTATGTCAAGTATGTGTAATGTAAAGCTGTCATGATGGATATGTTCAGACATCATACACAGTATCACAGGCATAGCATGCATGATGGAGGTATGGCCTAGTGTTATGTACATTAACAGGATATGTATGGCCTGCACATATGGGACAGAGTAGTAGCAGAATAGCCACCCGAAATGGAAGGAACAGCAAGTAACCATGTCCAAACGATCTGTAGCAGGTGCAATGTGTGCAACAATGACGTCTGGCAGGTCCATGTGTAAACACATGTGCAATGTACACAGTAGTGTCACCCGCCCATGGTAGTGTCCACTGAACAGCAGTGGTGGATGTCAACTGCATGTCTACACAGTACTGCCATTGTGGTGGTACCATGTGTATGTGTCACCCTATCAGCAAGGGAGCTATCACATGACCAGTGCCACAGTGTGTCCCTGTGGGATGTGCACAGGACCTATGTTCCACAGCATGGTGTGTGTCTAGTCTGCGGAGGTAACACAGAAGCCCAGGCTAAGCAATGTGGCATGTGTGCACATATGCAGGAGTGCTTCATTCACCCTGCCCATTGCAAACACCATGTAGGAGTACTACATGCATCAGTAATGCGGAGGACATGGCCCATGGCAGAGTAGATGACACCCCTGTGTAAGTGGTATGCAGATGAGTACAGATGTGTTCCCCGTCTGTCATCTGCATATGTAAACTGTCTGAGCCTGGTATACATCACAGCATGACTATACCGTGACATGTAAAGTTGTAGCCGTTGTGGAAGGTACACCACGAATGTGTTATTGTAACCCTGCCCATGTGTAGATGTGTGTATGGCACAAGTACAACGGCTACCAATGTACCAGCAACACACATAGTCCAGATATGTGTGGCCCTGCAGATGTGTACCCACGCCACAGTGGAATATGGCAACCACAGCACCATGTGGGGCATGTGTGTGTACAGCAACCATGTACAATGTGATATGCATGTATAGGGACAGTATCCATGTGATACCCAGTGGATGACTGTCGCTATGCAAAGGTGATGTGTATGCACCATGTGTGATGTATCTGATGCAATGACATCTACACAATATATCTGCCACACCGACACCTGTATGGTTGTTAGCAGTATGAGCTGGTGGAGCTAGAATGCTGCCAGGTATGTAGATGTGGGATATGTAGGCATGGACAGTACTCCGTGACAGCATGTTGTGTATGTAAGCAAATAGTGAACATGAGGGGCCACATGACTGAGGACTGTGTAATGCCACATGTACCTGACATGTCGTAGGTAGCATGATATGCTTGCACCACTGTGTGACCTGTCCAGGAGTCACATAGCCTAACATCCTGAGACACAGGGTATGATGTGATGGTGGATGTGTACATTGGCAATACCAGAATGTGGAATGGTGCTGAAGGGCAATGTGGGGATAATGTCTGATCTGTTACCCTCTGTACCACACCAACCACCCATGCAATGGTATGACAGGTGGCCAGCATGTGGATGTGGTGTGCTGTGGCACACAGAGGCCCAACAAGGGTGCCAGTAAAGGCATGGAGGTCGTCAATGAGTGTGTGAAGCATGGATGTGAGGATGTGCCCCAGTGCCATACTGAATGGTCCAGTCATGGGTGTTCGAATGCAGTCCCACACGTGCAATGCAGTACCACCCATGTGTAGTGTGATAGATGCGGTAGTGTGGTGGTCAAGATACACAACGTCCATGAATGGGCTAGCAGTTAATTCAGTGGGCTGCTGCAGAGACACATAACAACCAGGTTGGCGGGATATAACAGCTAGGGAGATTGGAGGTGACATTGGGACAGTGTCCTAGGACATAACGTGTGCATGGCAGTACCATGTATGTGTCCACAGGGACAATGCGATGTCCATCTATGGATTGGAACCCTGTAGTGAGTGAGAGTGTGTATTGTTGGTAGGTACCCCATTGGCTGGCATGTTGCCAACAACATCTCTGTTGGCAATGCCTGGGTGACTGCTGTATGCTACATTGAATGTGGATGTAGCCAAACAACACAGACATACCACCACACTGCGTGAGGGCCCACACTGCAATGTACGGCGGTCATGTGTAGGTAGCTAGCTGTGGAGCATGTGATGGACCACGAGGACCCACCATGACTGTCGAGTGATGCACCACACACATTTGAACATACCCACCGTGCAACAGCCTGCACATGCGCCCATACAGCACATGTGCATGGAACATGAATACCACCATGGTGTCTGTGAAAAGGCCAGTACCACCATGTCTCTGTGTGGAATAGCATGGTCCCTACCAGTGCGTACATGTAATGGAAGTGCACTGTGATATGTGTCAGCATAGTCACATATACTGTCCAGCTGCTGGGGTGCCATGCCATTAACTACCCCCATCAGCAGACGTCGGTAGTACCGGCCGTTGAGCACATGTACCATGTATGCTGCGATGGGTGTGTGTCCAGGGCGTGGCTAGCAGGGCCGCAAAGCATATATGTTCAGCAACCAGAGGGGGGATGTCCGTAGGTATAGCACACAGACACATGGAGGTATGGTGCATGCCGAGGGTAGTGTAGGTATGGTATGTGTTGTGTAATGTGTCACCCAGCTATGTGTAGTGCATGGCCAAGCATGTGTGGGTACATGGGAGTCCATACTAGGGAAGTGCGTGTTGCTGTCAGCACATGGCAGTAGCAACTGTCTGAGGTGCAATGTACAGTATGATAACACAGCCAGCATGTAACCTGTGGTGTACAGTGTACTCTCCGTCGCGTGTCACAATGTGTCTAGCGGTCACAAACATGGGTATCCGAACATGGAGTACCTATGATGCATTGATTTTTTGAAAAAAATACAGTATGTGTGTAAATCACTGTGTGATGTGGGATCCACTCACCTGTGTGTGTTGCAGTCCAGGTATGTGCCTGGGAGGTATGACCTGTGTACAATCTGGACTGGCAGGTGTGCTGTGTAGAGCATGGAGGCAGGTCCCAGGCACCGCAGATAAATGTCAGGCATGCCTTACTGTGTGTGCAGTGCTTGTGTACAGCACAGTGGAGGGTGCAAGCATTGTCACACATCACTGCATGCCGTGCCTGCCTGTGACAGCCCTGCTGGAGACAGACATGTGACACTGCTGCAGAGGCAGCATAGCATGTGAAGATGTACATGTGGGCCCCACACCCTAGGCAGATGTCCGCAGGTCATGTGTGCCACAGTAGTGTGGTTGACCACGACTGTCATACTGGACAAATACCACATGCCTGCATAAGTACAGTATGACCATAGTCAACGGTCGCAGTGACAGAGTATGCCAATGTAGAGTATCCTGTGCAGACCACTGCCTACTGTACACCTGGCTAGACACACACCGGAGGGTGAATACACCATTGAGCCATCACATGTCCCAGTCCACGTAGCCTGTACAATGTCATCACAGGGTGGTCACAATAGCATGTGGTAAGACAGACACGTTGTACCAGGTGATGTGTCATGTGTGCATATGTTGACTTGCACAGCCGTTCACATGTCCGCAACATACCGGTGCATGATGTATACTGTTACATGATGTGTGGAACTGCACTGTGACCCACAACAGGGCCATCTGACACAGGTGTGTTGTGAATGGTGTAACCCATGTTCACACAGGATACATACTGCTGCTGTTGGCAGCCATGCTGGTGGCTACCAGTGGTGCATGCAGTGGTCATACAGACATACTGCACACAGTGTTCATGCAGGGATGTCCATTGTTGTGGATGATGTGTTGCTACGTGAAGGTAGGTGTGTGTTGTGAATGTTACACATCCAGATGACATCATCTGGTGCAGTCATGGTCGTCGACAGCATCACACACATCCACAGCAGTCAGAACCCTGTTCTGAGAATGTGTGTCAGTCACCCTGGTACTGTGTGACATATGTGCACATGGCAGAACACCTCCCACTGTCATCTAGGATGGCTACATGATGGCTGGAATGTGCTGTGATAATGTACAATGCTGGTAGCCCAATGAAGTACCTGGAATCACACACAGTACGCCATGGCTGCCATGTAAACCATGCACAACAATGACTGTCTGACAGACACAAACAATGCATTGACATGTTGAACATGTGCACATGAGAACTCCCAATGAGGTATGTTGCACATATCGATGTACAACTGTCATCTATGGCCATAGCATGGATGCAGACGCACATGCCCCACAGGCAGTACCACGTGATGTAGATAGGGGGGGCATTGCTCGTGTACATGTGACAGTTGCTGTACCGCCACATGTCCTGCATAGCCGTCATGTAGGGGTAGCAGTGGCATGTGACTGATGGACATGCCTGTACATATGACCATGTCCCACAGGAGATGTGTTATGTGTGTACAACATGTGATGTGCCGACATCAAGCTGTGAAGTGTACGGCCGCCAGTGTACCTGTGTGACTCATTCTGCGATGGGTGCAAAGGCACATAGTACTGCATTGCATGCCCACAAGCCCCACACAGGTGCATAGCCTGAACATACAATACAAAGAGGGTGTGGGATGATAGCAACCCACAAGAGGAGATGGGTACGGGTGGCAACCCACTACCACATGTGCGGGTACGGTGTGCATGTCTATGACACATTAGCACCTGAGAAGCTAGCAGTACAGCAGTACAGGGTTGCATGCATATATGTTCAACAATATCCCTGTGTGTCCCACCACTGGCCCGTGGATAGACAGACACCAACAAAATGTGCAGATATGATATGTGCACAGCACATCACCGATGCCTACTGTAGAACAGGCTTACTGTGTAGACATGTGCACAGTAGGTCTGCGCCAGCCGCACTCAAACACGTTATGTGCCGGACCACACCATTAGTCCAGGCCATGCCACAGACGGACGTGCATGCATCTGTGTATGTACGTCTGTGAATGTCTCCGCATAGCAC